>NC_057802.1:212775695-212777885 GCF_018294505.1 Triticum aestivum | reverse complement strand
GCATGCCACAGTCGGGCGTCTGAGCGACACCACATAAAGGGCTTATAAAGTAAACAAATAACAGGCATGCCACAGTCGGGCGTCTGAGCGACACCACATAAAGGGCTTATAAAGTAAATAATCACAATGAATATCCAAGAGGTAGAACCATCCCAGGGATACTCAATAATTCAAGTAATAAAAAGGGTTAGTCCAATATAATAATAATCACAATCATCATAATTCAAAAGTCATGATCCATGTTCCGGTTTAGTAGTTTCTCCTCCGAAGACCGACACTAAGACCGACACTTGATCCATCTCAGACTGTAGTCCTTACCCATGGACATGGCTATTCGAATAGATTTAACCTCTGCGGAGGGTGTACTCTTTACCCACGAGTAACGGATTTCTTTAGTCCATCGGGACTAATTCCGTCTACGGTCTTTTAATTGAAAACACACCTGACCGCACACACCAGCCTAACTTACCGGTGTATGGAATCACCCACGACACCTGTTAAGGAAAACTCTAACTGGGGAGGCTACAACCTCGCGTAGCATGGGATCAAATTTATATCGCGCGCTCTAAGGGGTGCCCCCCTCTCGGTCCCAACCGGAAACACCCATGCCCCCGGACCATGTGGCAAGCCTACTGGATGCATCTGGTATCTTCCACCATGGCCTCTCTGTACGGTGTGTGCTAGAAAGGGGTTGACAACTTACCGAACCGTACCCTACCTGCGGCAGGGACAAGTGGTAGTACGAAACAAGTATGGGGTTTACTGGAACAAGACTCGATCTACGGCCGACTCAGGAGGTCCAAGTATTCCCTGTATGATTAGCATAACAAATATATTTCAATTAACAGATAGAATCACCACTCATCATACCTCATCATGCCATACCGGACACACTCGTCTCGACGAGGAACTAGGGACAAGCTCGTGTCTACCCAAGACAGAGACCTTCCCGGCTTCCTTTCGGTAGGCATGAAAGGCATAGAAAGATGATTACTATCACAAGCATATCCATTTCTAACAGCAAAAAAATCTTCATTATGCACTCATGCGTATGATTGTATCGTCACATAAAATAACGAATGCTCCATGTCAAGGTGGTGTTGTAACCGTATCAAACAACACACAAAAATATTATGCCAGGGTTCAGAATGCTTGCCTTCAAGAGTATGCAAGGGCATGCACTTTTTGAAAGTTGCTTCCTTCTTCAAAAATCCTATTTTTGAAAATATTCAGATTAACACATACTTTAAAAACAGCGCAAAAAGTTGTCCTAGATATTTTTGAAATAAATCTTAAAATGAACTAGGTGCAATTTGAGAGAGGTAGGAAAAAGAATTAATTCATTTGGAGTTTTATTTAAAAAGATATAGCCAGTCAAAGTTTAGTGAACATCCTGTTTTTAAAATAAAACGGAAAAGAAAACGTTTCGGACGAAATACGCTTTCGAGAGGAGGACACGTACTTCGGGCTTTACGCCTCCACTTAACCCGCGCGGGCCGACCCGTGGGTCACTGACAGTGGGCCCCTTGGGTCCACTGGTCAGGTTTGACCAGTCGTCCCCGCCTTCCTTTCTTCTGGCCGAACGGAGGCGGAGCTCCGGCGATCGCCGTCCGCGAACGGAGGCTCCTCGCGGGGTTCTGATGGCGGGGATGGATCTGCTAGTCCAGGGCGGTCCTCCCGGTGGTCGACAGGCTGGCGGGGGCGAAGGGAGTCGCCTGCGGCGAGCTCCGCGGCAGAGGTGGCTTCTGGAGGATTTGGGGGTTTGGGCTACGGTGGCTCCCCGTCGAGTTTGAGGTGCTGGGTGGCTCCGCGAGACCGAGGGGAAGAGAATGGGAGCACTGGATGGACGGGAGGGGTTCTGGTTGCGACTGATTGGACCGGAGGGCGGCGGCGGCGGCTGTACTGGCCGCAGATGGGGGAGATGGCCTCCCGCCGTCGATTGCTGGCTGTGGGGGCCCTACGGGGATGGCACGAGGTTGCTTGAGGGTCGGACGAGCTCGGGGGGGCCTCCATTTATAGTGTAGCTAGGTCGGTTCTGCGGCCGAGGATAAGAACGCTGGCGAGCCACCGTTCTGTAGCCTGCAGGACGACGTGGCGGCGACGGGCACTGGTGGACGAGCTTGTGGAGGAGTTCGAACTGCTCTAGAGGGCAGCTGGCGCACGCGTGTGGCTCGGGCGGCGCCGTCCATG
>NC_057802.1:212756088-212775367 GCF_018294505.1 Triticum aestivum | reverse complement strand
GAGGGGCCAGGACGGGCGCGGAGGGGCGGCAGTGGGACGCGGCGACTCGTGCGCACGCACATGCAAAACGCGTGCTCTGGGCACGCCCAGCGCACGCACGCTACGTGCTCGACGCAATGCCAGGGCATGCTAGAGGATTAGGATGAGGCTGGGGATTAGCAGGCCTGGGTTAGTGTTAGCTACGAGCTTAGTGGACAAGCTTGTTGGGTCAGAAGATCAAGTTTACAATGCAAACTAAAGATCATGCCAAATCTGTGCATGCACTCAAGGTGTTTGATAGAATGCCAGGTGCATCTAGGCAGCTCTTGGGGTGGCCAAAAGCTCCGGGCCAGTGTCTCTTTAGGTGTAGGTGATGGTGGCAAGGTCAGTTGGTCAGGACTAGAAACTTGATAGTGCAAGTTTTTGGGAAAACCATTTCTTGACAGAAAGTAAAAGGCATAGTTTCATGGACCAAAAATACTCCAATAGGTCCATTCTCCTGGACTTAAGGGTTTGGTAGAGTGGTCTATAATCAGGAAAAAGAATCATGGGTAAAAGGGCAAGTTAAAATATGGTTGCAGTAGAAAATACCAAACTGGGCCAGAGAGCAAAAGAGGATGTTTTGCTCAAATTTTCCATAGAACACAAGTGGGTTTTTGCATAAAGTTGAATAATATACTCCTACTAACATCCCCTAATTTTGGTGGATGTTTTAAAGAAATATTTAAATAGGTTGTAGTGCAAAAGTGCAAACTGGACCAGATTTGAAAACTTGGGGAAAAGCTCAAAATCTCCAAATGACTAAAGAGTATTTTTGCAAAAAAAGTGATCTAGGAACATCACGTGTCATCCCCAAATTTTGGTGGGATTTTTAAATGAATTTATCAAAGGGTCGCAATGCAAATGGGGCCCTAAGACTTATGAAAACCCATTTTAGAGAAATAAAGCTCAGGGAAAAATAATTATAAATAATCCCACTGATAAAAGAATTATTTTATTTGAGAGGGTAAACAAGTCCAATAATAATTGGAAAGTTTTCACTTGGGGTGAAAACTCCACAACTTAGAAGAAAAGAGAGATTCTGAGATCAAAAATAAATCCAGAAAAAGAAAATTTAATTTCTTAGCAAACTTTTAATAAACAAAACATGGTTAAATTTTTGGTGTGTTACAACACTACCCCCGTTAATAAAAATCTCGTCCTCGAGATTTGCTAAGGACATATTTTGCAAAAAGATTGCTCGTACCATGCGATAATCGTAACATGGAAAGCGGTTACTCCACACACGTGATAGGACGGGGTCACAGTAGAATCGCTAACTAAGGTGCAGTTGTGGTGTACTAGCAAGGTAATCGATTAGGTGATAGAAGAACGCGCGGTCGTGTATTTAGTGTATGCGTCTCGCGAGTCGTATAACGCGAGGGCATGCAAATTAATTATTTTTATTGAGAAAAACATTTTTCATCGCAGTGGTCTTTTAAGAAAAACCTTACCATGAATTTGCTATAATTAAAAACAATCAATTTTATTTTATCACGAGAAACAACTTCAACCAATGCAATATACTAATACAGAAAATTTTAAAGCACAACACAGTTATCACAACAAGCAGTCAAACGATACACAAACGGATATAACCGCGGTGCTGACGGTTCAGGAAATAAGCTATATGTTACGAGGGAAAAATATTCCTTGCAATGGGATATATCTCTCGTCTACTCGGAGCGGATGGGGGACTCACAAAAGGCGTCTCTCTTAGTCTGGCCCTCAGGGGTCTGCTAATTGCGACTAGGGTCTTACACAGCAAGGGTCTGGAGAAAAATCCATCACTTGTTGGGTCAAGTGCTCTCGAGCGATGACATGTGCACCAGCTCAATTAGCGTCGGACTTTTCTCTACTCAGGTGTAGGGAAAGGATGTGGTTTCTCTGGCTGCTACACTATTCGGAAAACAAAATAGCCACATTCACGGGCATAGGGTGCCATGAATTGAAGACGGGTAACCGTTCCATAAGCAGCAATCTTAATTGCCATTGTTGGAGTGGGTATGGATTTTCCCGATGAAGGGAACTTCCGTAGGGTCTTGGTTTGGGTCTACCTATGGGGTGTGCCTGGCTGTACAATATTTCGAGGGGGTGAGAGTGACCCTCGATTTGAACAGATTGTACCAGGATGGCTGGGGAAAACCCATGGTACTGTGATCAAAATCCCACAATTATTTTGATAAAATCCCCCCGGGGTGGCATCTGGGTCCTTATATGAATCCCAAGGTGCGACCTGAAAAACAAATGGCTGTGAAGGCAGTGCACAAGGTGAGGGATGTTTGGTAAGATCACGGAGTGGCCTCATGTATAGCATCTGGGTTGGATGACATATCGTGTTGTGGGGGCAATTTTAATTGTCGGTTGGGGCAAATGTTCCCTTTATATAAAGAAAACGGAGTCTTCCTTCGCACACTTGCGAATGGGGCAACTCAGGTGTCGATCACGGGCGTGTAGCTTACTGGGCTAGTCTGATAGGTTGGGCACCGACTGCCAAAAGCTATCGGGGTCACTGTGGGGGCTATCGGGTAGGATAAGCTTGGTTCTGGTGAGGTTAAGGTCTGGTGGGTGGGTTATCCTAGTTTTTTTGACCTGGCTAAGATAGGATTAGCCAATGGTTAGCCTGGCTCTGATACCAAGTTTGTCAGGACCGGTTTTCGGGATATTAATTTCCCAGAAAATGGCCCTTGTGCTCACCAGCCCCAGGATTACTGTTAGCTGATGAGGCACCAGCTTGATACAGAAATTCCAAGCAAAGTACAAAATATGTAGTACAAGACCATTGTGGCCTATGAGTACAACAACTGGTTTCTAGTGGTTGATGGCGGAAGCGTTTTGTGGTTCATCAATGGCCATGGGAATCCATTTCCCACAGGAACAGCTGACCAGGTTAACTCCTATCTTCGTGAGGCTGTTGTCACCATTGCGTGGCTTCCGGGGCTGTCATCGCAACGCTCCTCTCCAAGCAGGTAATCTGGCCAAGACAATAGCCAGCGAGAAGCAAGTGAGTACTTTTGAATGTACTCGCAAACATTATGAACACGGGTATAATATAACAAATGATAATCACGCTCTGAAATATTCTATCATCACAATGTCAGTCACGAAATAAACAAAATCCATGATGCACGCATGCAGGTTGTTCGTATAAAACATGAATATGCAATCCGAGAATAGAAATAAAAAAAATGCACCGATCGGGTGTCTGAAGCGACGCCTCGAAAGGACGACAACAGAAAGCGTGCCTCAGTGGGGCGTCTGAGCGGCACCACATAAAGGGCTTATAAAGTAAACAAATAACAAGCATGCCACAGTCGGGCGTCTGAGCGACACCACATAAAGGGCTTATAAAGTAAACAAATAACAAGCATGCCACAGTCGGGCGTCTGAGCGACACCACATAAAGGGCTTATAAAGTAAACAAATAACAGGCATGCCACAGTCGGGCGTCTGAGCGACACCACATAAAGGGCTTATAAAGTAAATAATCACAATGAATATCCAGGAGGTAGAACCGTCCCAGGGATACTCAATAATTCAAGTAATAAAAAGGGTTAGACCAATATAATAATAATCACAATCATCATAAGTCACAAGTCATGATCCATGTTCCGGTTTAGTAGTTTCTCCTCCGAAGACTGACACTAAGACCGACACTTCACCCATCTCAAACTGTAGTCCTTACCCATGGACATGGCTATTCGAATAGATTTAACCTCTGCAGAGGGTGTACTCTTTACCCACGAGTAACGGATTTCTTTAATCCATCGGGACTAATTCCGTCTACGGTCTTTTAGTTGAAAACACACCTGATCGCACACACCAGCCTAACTTACCGATGTCTGGAATCACCCACAACACCTGTTAAGCAAAACTCTAAGTGGGGAGGCTACAACCTCGCGTATCATGGGATCAAATTTATATCGCGCGCTCTAAGGGGTGCCCCCCTCTCGGTCCCAACCGGAAACACCCATGCCCCCGGACCAGGTGGCATGCCTACCGGATGCATCCGGTATCTTCCACCATGGCCTCTCTGTACGGTGTGTGCTAGGAAGGGGTTGACAACTTACTGAACCGTACCCTACCTGCGGCAGGGACAAGTGGTAGTACGAAACAAGTATGGGGGTTACTGGAACAAGACTCGATCTACGGCCGACTCAGGAGGTCCAAGTATTCCCTGTATGATTAGCATAACAAATATATTTCAATTAACAGATAGAATCACCACTCATCATACCTCATCATGCCATACCGGACACACTCGTCTCGACGAGGAACTAGGGACAAGCTCGTGTCTACCCAAGACAGAGACCTTCCCGGCTTCCTTCCGGTAGGCATGAAAGGCATACGAAGATGATTACTATCACAAGCATATCCATTTCTAACAGCAAAAAAATCTTCATTAGCACTCATGCGTATGATTGTATCGTCACATAAAATAACGAATCCTCCATGTCAAGGTGGTGTTGTAACCGTATCAAACAACACACAAAAATATTATGCCAGGGTTCAGAATGCTTGCTTTCAAGAGTATGCAAGGGGGTGCACTTTTTGAAAGTTGCTTCCTTCTTCAAAAATCCTATTTTTGAAAATATTCAGATTAACACATACTTTAGAAACAACGAAAAAGTTGTCCTAGATATTTTTGAAATAAATCTTAAAATAAACTAGGTGGAATTTGGGAGAGGTAGGAAAAAGAATTAATTCATTTGGAGTTTTATTTAAAAAGATATAGCCAGTCAAAGTTTAGTCAAAATCCTGTTTTTCAAATAAAACAGAAAAGAAAACGTTTCGGACAAAATACGCTTTCGAGAGGAGGACACGTACTTCGGGCTTTACGCCTCAACTTAACCCGCGCAGGCTGACCCGTGGGTCACTAACAGTGGGCCCCTTGGGTCCACTGGTCAGGTTTGACCAGTCGTCCCCGCCTTCCTTTCTTCTGGCCGAACGGAGGCGGAGCTCCGGCTATCGCCGTCGGCGAACGGAGGCTCCTCACGGGGTTCTGATGGCGGGGATGGATCCGCCAGTCCAGGGCGATCCTCCCGGTGGTCGACAGGCTGGCGGGGGCGAAGGGAGTCGCCGGCGGCGAGCTCCGCGGCAGAGGTGGCTTCGGGAGGATTTGGGGGTTTGGGCTACGGTCGCTCCCCGTCGAGTTTGAGGTGATGGGTGGCTCCGCAAGACCGAGGGGAAGAGAATGGGAGCACTGGATGGACAGGAGGGGTTCTGGTTGCGACTGATTGGACCAGAGGGCGGCGGCGGCTATACTGGCCGGAGATCGGGGAGATGGCCTCCCGCCGTCGATTGCTGGCTGTGGGGGCCCTAGGGGGATGGCACGAGGTTGCTTGAGGGTCGGACGAGCTCGTGGGGGGGGCTCCATTTATAGTGTAGCTAGGTCGGTTCCGCGGCCGAGGATAAGAACGCCGGCGAACCGCCGTTCTGTAGCCTGCAGGACGACGTGGCGGCGACGGGCGCTAGTGGACGAGCTTGTGGAGGAGTTCGGACTGCTCCAGAGGGCAGCTAGCGCACGCGTGTGGCTCGGGCGGCGCCGTCCATGGCAGGGGCTGCGGTGGCCGGCTTCTGGCTGCCATGGCCGACCTGACGGCGGCGCTGTAGGGTGCCAGGAGCAGCTCTGCAGCAAGGGAGGGGTTGGGGCGTGCTGGCGGTGAGTGGGGAGGGGCCAGGACGGGCGCGGAGGAGCGGCAGTGGGACGCGGCGACTCGTGCGCACGCACGTGCAAAACGCGTGCTCTGGGCACGCCCAGCGCACGCACGCTACATGCTCGACGCAATGCCAGGGCGTGCTAGAGGATTAGGATGAGGCTGGGGATTAGCAGGCCTGGGTTAGGGTTAGCTACGAGCTTAGTGGACAAGCTTGTTGGGTCAGAAGATCAAGTTTACAATGCAAACAAAAGATCAGGCCAAATCTATGCATGCACTCAAGGTGTTTGACAGAAATCCAGGTGCATCTAGGCAGCTCTTGGGGTGGCCCAAAGCTCCAGGCCAGTGTCTCTTTAGGTGTAGGTGATGGTGGCAAGGTCAGTTGGTCAGGACTAGAAACTTGATAGTGCAAGTTTTTGGGAAAACCATTTCTGGACATAAAGTAAAAGGCATAGTTTCATGGACCAAAAATACTCCAATAGGTCCATTCTCCTGGACTTAAGGGTTTGGTAGAGTGGTCTATAAGCAGGAAAAGGAATCATGGGTAAAAGGGCAAGTTAAAATATGGTTGCAGTAGAAAATACCAAACTGGGCCAGAGAGCAAAAGAGGATGTTTTTGTTGGGGAACGCAGTAATTTGAAAAAAATTCCTATGCACACGCATGAACATGGTGATGCATAGCAACGAGAGGGGAGAGTGTTGTCCACGTACCCTCGTAGACCGACAGCGGAAGCGTTATAAAAATGCGGTTGATGTAGTCGTACGTCTTCACGATCCGACCGATCAAGTACCGAACGCACGACACCTCCGAGTTCAGCACACATTCAACTCGATGACGTCCCTCGAACTCCGATCCAGCCGAGTGTTGAGGGAGAGTTTCGTTAGCACGACGGCGTGGTGACAATGATGATGTTCCACCGACGCAGGGCTTCGCCTAAGCTCCGCAACGGTATTATCGAGGTGTAATATGGTGGAGGGGGGCACCGCACATGGCTAAAATATCGTATATCAAGTGTGTTGAGAGGTGCCCCCTTGCCCCCGTATATAAAGGAGCAAGGAGGAGAGGGCCGGCCAAGGGGAGGTGGCGCGCCCAAGGGGGGAGTCCTACTCCCACCGGGAGTAGGACTCCTCCTTTCCTTGTGGGAGTAGGAGAAGGGAATGGGTAAGGAGAAAGAAGGAAGGGGGCGCCCCCCCTCCCTAGTCCAATTCGGACTAGCCCATGGGGAGGGGTGCGGCCACCCTTTGGGGCCTTTCTCTCCTTTCCCGTATGGCCCATTAAGGCCCAATACAAATTCCCGTAACTCTCCGGTACTCCGAAAGATACCCGAATCACTCGGAACCTTTCCGAAGTCCGAATATAGTCGTCCAATATATCGACCTTTACGTCTCGGCTATTTCGAGACTCCTCGTCATGTCCCGATCTCATCCGGGACTCCGAACTCCTTCGGTACATCAACATACATAAACTCATAATGAAACTGTCATCGTAACGTTCAGCGTGCGGACCCTACGGGTTCAAGAACTATGTAGACATGACCGAGACACCTCTCCGGTCAATAACCAATAGCGGAACCTGGATGCTCATATTGGCTCGCACATATTCTACGAAGATCTTTATTGGTCAAACCACATAACAACATACGTTGTTACATTTGTCATCGGTATGTTACTTGCCTGAGATTTGATCGTTGATATCTCGATACCTAGTTCAATATCGTTACCGGCAAGTCTCGTTACTCGTTCCGTAATACATCATCCCACAACTAACTCATTAGTCACAATGCTTGCACGGCTTATAGTGATGTGCATTACCGAGTGGGCCCAGAGATACCTCTCCGACAATCGGAGTGACAAATCCTAATCTCGAAATACGCCAACCCAACAAGTACCTTTGGAGACACCTGTAGAGCACCTTTATAATCACCCAGTTACGTTGTGACGTTTGGTAGCACACAAAGTGTTCCTCCGGTAAACGGGAGTTGCATAATCTCATAGTCATAGGAACATGTATAAGTCATGAAGAAAGCAATAGAAACATACTAAACGATCGAGTGCTAAGCTAACGGAATGGGTCATGTCAATCACGTCATTCTCCTAATGAGGTGATCCCGTTAATCAAATGACAACTCATGTCTATGGCTAGGAAACATAACCATCTTTGATTAACGAGCTAGTCAAGTAGAGGCATACTAGTGACACTCTGTTTGTCTATGTATTCACACATGTATTATGTTTCCGGTTAATACAATTCTAGCATGAATAATAAACATTTATCATGATATAAGGAAATAAATAATAACTTTATTATTGCCTCTAGGGCATATTTCCTTTCAGTCTCCCACTTGCACTAGAGTCAATAATCTAGTTCACATCGCCATGTGATTTAACATAAATAATTCACATCACCATGTGATTAACACCCATAGTTCACATCTCTATGTGACCAACACTCAAAGGGTTTACTAGAGTTAATAATCTAGTTCACATCGCTATGTGATTAACACCCAAAGAGTACTAAGGTGTGATCATGTTTTGATTGTGAGATAATTTTAGTCAACGGGTCTGTCACATTCAGATCCATAAGTATTTTGCAAATTTCTATGTCTACAATGCTCTGCATGGAGCTACTCTAGCTAATTCCTCCCACTTTCAATATGTATCTAGACCGAGACTTAGAGTCATCTAGATTTAGTGTCAAAACTTGCATCGACGTAACCCTTTACGAAGAACCTTTTGTCACTTCCATAATCGAGAAACATATCCTTATTCCACTAAGGATAATTTTGACCGCTGTCCAGTGATCTACTCCTAGATCACTATTGTACTCCCTTGCCAAAATCAGTGTAGGGTATACAATAGATCTGGTACACAGCATGGCATACTTTATAGAACCTATGGCGAAGGCATAGGGAATGACTTTCATTCTCTTTCTATCTTTTGCCGTGGTCGGGCTTTGAGTCTTTACTCAATTTCACACCTTGTAACACAGGCAAGAACTCTTTCTTTGACTGTTCTATTTTGAACTACTTCAAAATCTTGTTAAGGTATGTACTCATTGAAAAACTTATCAAGCGTCTTCATCTATCTCTATAGATCTTGATGCTCAATATGTAAGCAGCTTCACCGAGGTCTTTCTTTGAAAAACTCCTTTCAAACACTCCTTTATGCTTTGCAGAATAATTCTACATTATTTTCGATCAACAATATGTCATTCACATATACTTATCAGAAATGTTGTAGTGCTCCCACTCACTTTCTTGTAAATACAGGCTTCATCGCAAGTCTGTATAAAACTATATCCTTTGATCAACTTATCAAAGCGTATATTCCAACTCCGAGATGCTTGCACCAGTCCACAGATGGATCGCTGGAGCTTGCATATTTTGTTAGCACCTTTAGGATTGACAAAACCTTCTGGTTGCATCATATACAACTCTTCTTTAATAAATCCATTAAGGAATGCAGTTTTGTTTATCCATTTACTAGATTTCATAAAATGCGGCAATTGCTAACATGATTCAGACAGACTTAAGCATAGATACGAGTGAGAAACTCTCATCGTAGTCAACACCTTGAACTTTGTCAAAAACCTTTTTCCAACAATTCTAGCTTTCTAGATAGTAACACTACTATCAGCGTCCGTCTTCCTCTTGAAGATCCATTTAATCTCAATGGCTCGCCGATCATTGGGCAAGTTAATCAAAGTCCATACTTTGTTCTCATACATGGATCTCATCTCAGATTTCATGGCCTCAAGCCATTTTGCGGAATCTGGGTCACCATCGCTTCTTCATAGTTCGTAGATTCGTCATGGTCAAATAACATGACCTCCAGAACAGGATTACCGTACCACTCTGGTGTGGATCTCACTCTGGTTTACCTACGAGGTTTGGTAGTAACTTGATCTGAAGTTACATGATCATCATCATTAACTTCCTCACTAATTGGTGGAGTCACAGGAACAGATTTCTGTGATGAACTACTTTCCAATAAGGGAGCAGGTACAGTTACCTCATCAAGTTCTACTTTCGTCCCACTCACTTCTTTCGAGAGAAACTCCTTCTCTAGAAAGGATCCATACTGAGCAACGAATGTCTTGCCTTCGGATCTGTGATAGAAGGTGTACCCAACTGTCTCCTTTGGGTATCCTATGAAGACACATTTCTCCGATTTGGGTTTGAGCTTATCAGGATGAAACTTTTTCACATAAGCATCGCAACCCCAAACTTTAAGAAACGACAACTTTGGTTTCTTGCCAAACCACAGTTCATAAGGCGTCGTCTCAACGGATTTTGATGGTGCCCTTTTTAACGTGAATGTAGCTGTCTCTAATGCATAACCCCAAAATGATAGTGGTAAATTGGTAAGAGACATCATAGATTGCACTATATCTAATAAAGTACGGTTATGACATTCGGACACACCATTATGCTGTGGTGTTCTAGGTGGCATGAATTTGTGAAACTATTCCACATTGTTTTAATTGAAGACCAAACTCGTAACTCAAATATTTGTCTCTGCGATCAGATCGTAGAAACTTTATTTTCTTGTTACGATGATTTTGTACTTCACTCTAAAATTATATGAACTTTTCAAATGTTTCAGACTTCTGTTTCATTAAGTAGATATACCCATATCTGCTCAAAACATATGTGAAGGTCGGAAAATAATGATACCTGCTACGAGCCTCAATATTCATCGGGCCACATACATCTGTATGTATGATTTCCAACAAATTTGTTGCTCTCTCCATAGTTCCGGAGAACGGCGTTTTAGTCATCTTGCCCATGAGGCATGGTTCACAAGCATCAAGTGATTCATAATCAATTGATTCCAAAATCCCATCAGTATGGAGTTTCTTCATGCGCTTTACACCAATATGACCTAAACGGTAGTGCCAAAAATAAGTTGCACTATCATTATTAACTTTGCATCTTTTGGCTTCAATATTATGAATATGTGTATCACTACGATCGAGATCCAACAAACAATTTTCGTTGGTGTCTATGACCATAGAAGGTTTTTATTCATGTAAACAGAACAACAATTGTTCTCTAACTTAAATGAATAACCGTATTGCAATAAACATGATCAAATCATATTCATGCTCAACGCAAACACCAAATAACACTTATTTAGTTTCAACACTAATCCCGAAAGTACAGGGAGTGTGCGACGATGATCATATCAATCTTGGAACTACTTCCAACACACATCGTCACCTCGCCTTTTTACTAGTCTCTGTTTATTCTGCAACTCCCGTTTCGAGTTACTACTCTTAGCAACTGAACCAGTATCAAATACCGAGGGGTTTCTATAAACACTAGTAAGTACACATCAATAACATGTATATCCAATATACCTTTGTTCACTTTGCCATCCTTCTTATCCACCAAATACTTGGGGCAGTTCCGCTTCTAGTGACCAGTCCCTTTGTAGTAGAAGCACTTAGTTTCAAGCTTAGGTACAGACTTGGGCTTCTTCACTTGAGTAGCAACTTGCTTGCCGTTCTTTTGAAGTTCCCCTTCTATCCCTTTGCCCTTTTCTTGAAACTAGTGGTCTTGTTAACCATCAACACTTGATGCTCTTTCTTGATTTCTACCTTCGTCGATTTCAGCATCGCGAAGAGCTCGGGAATTACTTTCGTCATCCCTTACATACTATAGTTCATCACGAAGTTCTACTAACTTGGTGATGGTGACTAGAGAATTCTGTCAATCACTATTTTATCTGGAAGATTAACTCCCACTTGATTCAAGCTGAGCGATTCTCCTCCATCTTTTAGCTATAGAACTTGTTGGAGACTTCATATCTCTCAACTCGGGTATTTGCTTGAAATATTAACTTCAACTCCTGGAACATCTCATATGGTCCATGACGTTCAAAACGTCTTTGAAGTCCCGATTCTAAACCGTTAAGCATGGTGCACTAAACTATCAAGTAGTCATCATATTGAGCTAGCCAAACGTTCATAACGTCTATATCTGCTCGTGCAATAGGTCTGTCACTTAGCGGTGCATCAAGGACATAATTTTTCTGTGCAGCAATGAGGATAATCCTCAGATCACGGATCCAATCCGCATCTTTGCTACTAACATCTTTCAACATAATTTTTCTCTAGGAACATATCAAAAATAAACACAGGGAAGCAACAACGCGAGCTATTGATCTACAACATAATTTGCAAAATACTATCAGGACTAAGTTCATGATAAATTTAAGTTCAATTAATCATATTACTTAAGAACTCCCACTTAGATAGACATCCCTCTAATCATCTAAGTGATTACATGATCCAAATCAACTAAACCATGTCCGATTAACACGTGAGATGGAGTAGTTTCAATGGTGAACATCACTATGTTGATCATATCTACTATATGATTCACGCTCAACCTTTCGGTCTCTGTGTTCCGAGGCCATATCTGTATATGCTAGGCTCGTCAAGTTTAACCTGAGTATTCCGCGTGTGCAACTGTTTTGCACCCGTTGTATTTGAACGTAGAGCCTATCACACCCGATTAACACGTGGTGTCTCAGCACGAAGAACTTTCGCAACGGTGCATACTCAGGGAGAGCACTTTATCTTGAAATTTTAGTGAGAGATCATCTTATAATGCTACCGTCAATCAAAGCAAGATAAGATGCATAAAGGATTAACATCACATGCAATCAATATAAGTGATATGATATGGCCATCATTATCTTGTTCTTGTGATCTCCATCTCCGAAGCACCGTGCTTGTGATCTCCATCTCCAAAGCACCGTTATGATCACCATCGTCACCGACGCGACACCTTGATCTCCATCGTAGTATCGTTGTCGTCTCGCCAACTTATTGCTTTTACGACTATCACTACCGCTTGGTGATAAAGTAAAACTATTACATGGCGATTGCATTTCATACAATAAAGCGACAACCATATGGCTCCTGCCAGTTGCCGATAACTCGGTTACAAAACATGATCATCTCATACAACAAATTATATCACATCATGTCTTGACCATATCACATCACAACATGCCCTGCAAAAACAAGTTAGACGTCCTCTATTTTGTTGTTGCAAGTTTTACGTGGCTGCTACGGGCTTAGCAAGAACCGTTCTTACCTACGCATCAAAACCACAACGATAGTTTGTCAAGTTGGTGCTGTTTTAACCTTCGCAAGGACTGGGCATAGCCACACTCGGTTCAACTAAAGTGAGAGAGACAGACACCCGCCAGTCACCTTTAAGCAACGAGTGCTCCCAACGGTGAAACCAGTCTCGCGTAAGCGTACGCGTAATGTTGGTCCGGGCCGCTTCATCTCACAATACCGCTGAACCAAAGTATGACATGCTGGTAAGCAGTATGACTTATATCGCCCACAACTCACTTGTGTTCTACTCGTGCATATCATCAACGCATAAAACCAGGCTCTGATACCACTGTTGAGGAACGCAGTAATTTCAAAAAATTTCCTATGCACACGCATGATCATGGTGATGCATAGCAACGAGAGGGTAGAGTGTTGTCCACGTACCCTCGTAGACCGACAGCGGAAGCGTTATCACAACGCGGTTGATGTAGTCGTACGTCTTCACGATCCGACCGATCAAGTACCGAACACACGGCACCTCCGAGTTCAGCACACATTCAGCTCGATGACGTCCCTCGAACTCCGATCCAGCCGAGTGTTGAGGGAGAGTTTCGTCAGCACGACGGCGTGGTGCTGATGATGATGTTCCACCGACGCAGGGCTTCGCCTAAGCTCCGCAACGGTATTATCGAGGTGTAATATGGTGGAGGGGGGCACCGCACACGGCTAAAATATCGTATATCAAGTGTGTTGAGAGGTGCCCCCTTGCCCCCGTATATAAAGTAGCAAGGAGGAGAGGGCCGGCCAAGGGGAGGTGGCGCGCCCAAGGGGGGAGTCCTACTCCCACCGGGACTCCGAACTCCTTCGGTACATCAACATACATAAACTCATAATAAAACTGTCATCGTAACGTTAAGCGTGCGGACCCTACGGGTTCGAGAACTATGTAGACATGACCGAGACACCTCTCCGGTCAATAACCAATAGCGGAACCTGGATGCTCATATTGGCTCCCACATATTCTACGAAGATCTTTATCGGTCAAATCGCATAACAACATACGTTGTTCCCTTTGTCATCGGTATGTTACTTGCCCGAGATTCGATCGTCGGTATCTCGATACCTAGTTCAATCTCGTTACCGGCAAGTCTCTTTACTCGTTCCGTAATACATCATCCCGCAACTAACTCATTAGTCACAATGCTTGCAAGACTTATAGTGATGTGCATTACCGAGTGGGCCCAGAGATACCTCTCCGACAATCGGAGTGCCAAATCCTAATCTCGAAATACGCCAACCCATAGAGTACCTTTGGAGACACCTGTAGAGCACCTTTATAATCACCTAGTTACGTTGTGACGTTTGGTAGCACACAAAGTGTTCCTCCGGTAAACGGGAGTAGCATAATCTCATAGTCATAGGAACATGTATAAGTCATGAAGAAAGCAATAGCAACATACTAAACGATCGAGTGCTAAGCTAACGGAATGTGTCATGTCAATCACGTCATTCTCCTAATGAGGTGATCCCGTTAATCAAATGACAACTCATGTCTATGGCTAGGAAACATAACCATCTTTGATTAACGAGCTAGTCAAGTAGAGGCATACTAGTGACACTCTGTTTGTCTATGTATTCACACATGTATTATGTTTCCGGTTAATACAATTCTAGCATGAATAATAAACATTTATCATGATATAAGGAAATAAATAATAACTTTATTATTGCCTGTAGGGCATATTTCCTTTCAGTTTTGCTCAAATTTTCCATAGAACACCAGTGGGTTTTTGCATAAAGTTGAATAATATAATCCTACTAACATCCCCTAATTTTGGTGGAAGTTTTAAAGAAATATTTAAATAGGTTGTAGTGCAAAAGTGCAAAGTGGACCAGATTTGAAAACTTGGGGAAAAGCTCAAAATCTCCAAATGACTAAAGAGTATTTTTGCACAAAAGTGATCTAGGAACATCACATGTCATCCCCAAATTTTAGTGGGATTTTTAAATGAATTTATCAAAGGGTCCCTAAGACTTATGAAAACCCATTTTAGAGAAATAAAGCTCAGGGAAAAATAATTATAAGTAATCCCACTGATAAAAGAATTGTTTTATTTGAGAGGGTAAACAAGTCCAATAATAATTGGAAAGTTTTCACTTGGGGTGAAAACTCCACAACTTAGAAGAAAAGAGAGATTCTGAGATCAAAAATAAATCCAGAAAAAGAAAATTTAATTTCTTAGCAAAATTTTAATAAACAAAACATGGTTAAATTTTTGTGGTGTTACACCCTGGCTATCAGAACAAGTCTCAGAATCAAGCTCCAAAGTCGAATGCTCCTTATCATCGTCCACTCTCAGAGGTGACTTGCAACAAGTGTCAGCAGAAAGGTCACTATGCTAACAAGTGCTTCAACCAAAGGCACCTTCCGCCTCCTCCTGCAGTGAGATCTTCCAGCAATGCAGTGGTCAAGCATAATCCAATGTTTGCAAAGGTCAACATGATGAATGCAGCTCAAGCGGAGGATTCTACTAATGTGATAATGGGTAATCTCTCAGTTAATGATATTCCTGCAAAAGTTCTTTTTGACACTGGTGCATCGCTTAGTTTCATCTCAAGACCATTTGCATCCAAGCATGAATTGCATTTCCAAGAATTGCCTAGAACGTTAGCAGTTGTCTCTCCGGGAAAATGCATCAACGCAAGCTGCATGGTTCCGGATGTTTCCATCAAGATGGGGAACTATAAATTTCTGTCTTCTCCAATTGTTCTTGGTGACTCGGATATTGATCTAATTCTCGGGATGGACTGGCTTTCTAAGCACAAGGCTCAACTTGATTGTGCTGCCAGGGAAATTCAATTGACACACTCTTCTGAGGATGTGATTATTTATGCCGCTCGTGATGAAACCATTCGGTTGTTTTCTCTCAATGAGAAGGGCGAATTGAATGCCATCTCTCAAATTCCAGTCGTTTGTGAGTATCAAGATGTCTTTCCAGAAGAGCTTCCGGGTATGCCTCCTCACCGGCCAGTTGAGTTCGTTATCGATCTTGAGCCCGACACTGAACCCGTTTGCAAGCGTCCATACAAGCTTGGACCCAAGGAGCTGAAGGAATTGAAGAAACAGCTCGATGAACAAGAGCGTCTGGGTTTGATCAGCCCGAGTTCATCTCCATGGGGTTGTGGTGTTCTTTTTGTCCAGAAGAAGGATGGCACGGAACGACTTTGTGTCGACTACCGTCCATTGAACAAGAAGACAATCAAGAACAAGTATCCACTTCCCAACATCAATGAGCTATTCGAGCAACTTAAAGGTGCCAAAGTATTCTCCAAGCTTGACCTTCGTATGGGTTATCATCAGATTCGCATTCGTGAAGAGGATATTCCCCAGACAGCATTCAGAACAAGCTTTGGTTCTTATGAACATACTGTCATGTCTTTCAGCCTTGTCAATGCTCCTCCAACATTCTCTCGGTTGATGAATTTCATCTTCAACCCCTATACCAATGAATTCGTCCTGGTGTATCTCGATGATATCTTGGTCTTCTCCAAGAAAAAGAAGGACCATGCCAAACATTTGCGACTGGTGCTCGACAAGCTCAGAGAGTATCAATTCTATGCGAAGTTTTCCAAATGTGAGTTTTGGCTCGATGAAGTTCTTTACCTTGGTCATATCATCTCTACCAAGGGCATCGCTGTTAATCCCGAGAAGGTGTCTGCAATTTTGAATTGGGAACCTCCTCAGAATGTCAAGCAGCTTCGCAGTTTTCTTGGTCTTGCAAGCTATTGCCGAAGATTCGTTGAGAATTTCTCTAAGATTGCAAAGCCTCTTTCCAACCTTCTCCAGAAGCATGTGAAGTATGTCTGGTCTCCTGAGTGTGACGTTGCTTTCAACACTCTCAAAGAGAAACTCGTCACAGCTCCTGTCTTAACTCCTCCTGACGAATCCAAGCCATTTGAAGTTTTCTATGATGCTTCTCTCCAAGGTCTCGGTGCTGTGTTAATGCAAGAGAAGAAAGTTGTGGCCTATACCTCTCGTCAGTTGAAGCCCAACGAAAAGAACTACCCCACTCACGATCTTGTGTTGGCGGCAGTTGTCCATGCATTAATAACGTGGAGACATCTCTTGTTGTGAAGGAAAGTGGACATATTCACCGATCACAAGAGTCTCAAGTACATCTTCACGCAGCCCAACCTCAACCTCAGGCAAACTCGATGGGTCGAAATGATTCAAGAGTACAATCCGAGTATTGAATATACTCCATGCAAAGCCAATGTCATTGCAGATGCTTTGAGCAGGAAGCCTTATTGCAACAGCTTAATCCTCAAGCCATTCCAACCGGATCTTTGTGAAGCTTTCCGCAAGCTCAATCTACAAGTTGTTCCTCAAGGCTTTCTTGCCAACCTCTTAGTCTTTCCTACTTTGGAAGATCAAATTCGTGAGGCACAACTCCTGGATACCATGGTGAAGAAGGTGAAACGTCGTATTGACAAGTGTCTGTCCAAATACAAGTGCTATCGCATTGATGACAGAGACACTTTATTCTTCGAGGACCGGATTGTGGTTCCTAAAGGTGATCTAAGGAAAGTCATTATGAATGAGGCACACAATTCTCTTCTTTCCATTCATCCTGGAAGTACGAAGATGTACCATGACCTCAAGCAGTCGTATTGGTGGACTCGAATGAAGCAAGAAATCGCTCAATTCGTGAATGAATGTGATGTCTGTCGAAGAGTGAAAGCAGAACACCAACGACCAGCTGGTCTCCTCCAACCTCTTGCTATCCCAGAGTGGAAGTTCGATCATATCGAAATGGACTTCGTGACTGGATTTCCCAAGTCCAAGCATGGAAATGATGCTATCTTTGTTGTCATCGACAAGCTCACTAAAGTGGCTCATTTTCTTCCAATCAAAGAATCCATCACAGCAGCTTAGTTGGCAGAGCTATACACCTCTAGTATTGTCTCCTTGCGCGGCATTCCACAATTGATTTCCTCAGATCGTGGAAGCATCTTCACTTCTAAGTTCTGGGACTCCTTTCAGAAGGCCATGGGCACCAACATTCGCTTTAGCACAGCTTTCCATCCTCAAACTAGTGGCCAAGTCGAGCGAGTCAATCAAATTCTTGAAGATATGCTCAGGGCTTGTGTCATTTCCTTTGGCATGAAATGGGAAGATTGTCTTCCATATGCCGAGTTCTCCTACTACAACAGCTTCCAAGCGAGTTCGGGCAAGGCCCCATTCGAGATTCTCTATGGCAGAAAGTGCCGTACTCCTCTCAATTGGTCAGAGACTGGTGAACGCCAACTTCTTGGCAATGACTTAATCACAGAGGCTGAAGAAATGTGTAAAGTCATCCGTGAAAATCTCAAAGCCACGGAATCGCGCCAGAAGAGTTACTAGAATAGTAAGCACCGTGATTTGGCTTTCGAGATCGGAGACCATTTCTACCTCCGCGTCTCTCCAATGAAAGGCACTCGTCGCTTCGGTATCAAAGGGAAGCTTGCCCCTAGATACGTGGGTCCTTTCAAGATCATTGGCAAAAGAGGCGACTTCGCCTATCAACTTGAGCTTCCTTCCAATTTCGCAAACGTGCACGATGTGTTCCATGTGTCACAGCTTCGCAAGTGCTTCAAGACTCCTGAGCGCACCATCAACTTCGAAGAGATTGACCTCCAAGAAGATCTGTCTTATCATGAGCACCCCGTTGCTATTCTTGAAGAAACTGAGCGCAAGACTCGCAACAAGTCAATCAAATTCCTGAAAGTGAAGTGGTCGCACCATTCCGACCGAGAAGCCACCTGGGAACGCGAGGACCACCTCCGTTTCGAATATCCGGAGTTCTTTCAGTCCTAGATCTCGGGACGAGATCCTCTCGTAGTGGTGGAGTGCTGTAACACCCAGGATGTAACTTGCCATACTTGTAACTCCGACTCTTGCCATTTTCGGCTATGTGTTATGATATTCCCTTCGTGGTCGGGTTTTGTTTTCCTTTTGCTTTTTGTTCATGTCATGCATCTCATATCATGTCATCATGTGCATCTCATTTGCATACGTGTTCGTCTCTTGCATCCGAGCATTTTCCTCGTTGTCTGTTTTGCAATCCGGCACTCCCACGTGCACCGACGCACCCCTCTTGTTTTCTTTTCGTGAGCGGGTGTTGAACATTCTAGGAATGGACCGAGGATTGCCAAGTGGCCTTGGTATACCACCGGTAGACCACCTGTCAAGTTTCGTTCCATTTGGAGGTCGTTTGGTACTCCAACGGTTAACCGGGTAACCGCAGAAGCCTTCTGTGTGTTGCAGCAAAACCCCCTCTCTAAACAGCCCAAAACCCCTCTAAGTCACTTCCATACTCTAGGTCGTTCGATCACGATCGTGTGGGCGAAAACCATGCTCCATTTGGAGTCTCCTAGCTCCCTCTAGCTATATATATGTGAGACCCCCCCCCCGAAATTTTCGGATCCCCGAAAGCCTAGCCTCTCCCTCCACGCGCCGGACGTGTCCACCGCCGCCGGACAAAAA
>NC_057802.1:212635432-212755581 GCF_018294505.1 Triticum aestivum | reverse complement strand
CTCCTCCGCCGGCGCCGCGCCCGTCGCCGCCTCCCCGACCGCGCCCGCCTCCGACTCCTCCTCGCCGCCTCCGCTTCCCCTCCGCCGCCGGCCGCCATCCCCGTCCTCCACTCCGGCAGCCTCGAGCTCGACCTCGGCTAGATCCGATCGAGTCAACGCCGAAGGTTGACTCCCCCCTCTTCCCGAAATATTCTAAGTCTTGTTATATTTACAATACATGCTTATGTTCATCGCATCATAACTCTCGGCATATAGCTCCGTTTCACGCGTGTAATATATCAAAATGTTCGTCTCGAGATGCTCTTCATTTTGTTAAATTACACCATGTTCATTGCAGTCCATCTTGATGCCCAAATCTCTGGTGCAAGAGTGCTAGTTCCTGTTATCTGCTGTTACTTATCAGTACTTGAGGATTTGTTATTTTTGTTGCATTTGATGTGTGCATCTTATGAGCATGAGCTCTACATGTGTTTTGATGTATGCCATGCCATATTTACAGAGGTATATTCCATGTATTTTTTTGATCTCTGTGGTGACTAGCACAAGCATGCAAACTAGGCTTCGTGATGTTTCTGATTTCAGGGACTTAGTAATTTTAAAGTCTGTTTCTGCTGTTATTTTGTTGCCATGTATCCATGTGTCTACAGAGAGATCCATACTTATTTGGTTGATGTTCCGTAAGGATGTTTTGTAGATATTGTCGTAGTTGATCCATTCAGGCCCTTTTTTGAAATTATGGAGTGCCATAGCATGACTCAATCTTGCTCTACTTTTGCTATAAAATATTTCTGGCAGATTGTTAACATGATATTCAACTTTGCCAAGGTTGTTGTAGTTGTTTCATACATGCTATGTATTTTCTCTTGCCATGGATAGCTTCATAAACATGCCATCTTGCTGTAGGTGTGCTTGTTTTGTCATTCATTGCTTTGTGATGAGTTTATCAAGCTCACAAAGATGCCCTCATAATGTCTGTTTCTGCCATGCTCTGTTTTCTGCTAAGTCTGAAACCTGTTAAGGAAACTTGCTAAGTTTACATGGCTTATCCTTTTTGGCTTATGGTCAGTAAGGGACTTTTGTCATATGCGTTTAGTAGATTATTTACATACCTTGTTTTGCCATGTTAAGTTCCTGTAGCATGTTGATTGCTTGCTCTGAACATTGCTACCTGATGCTGTTTATGCCATGTCCAGTAATTTCACCAAGTCTGTGAACCTCATATCTTTTGCACTTTTGCCATGCTTGTTTGAACCTGCTGTGGTGTGATCTAGCCATAGCTCAGTGTTCATCTTTTGTCAAGCATCTCCTGTAGGTTACTGCTATATACTTTGTTGCTATGTTAGAGTGTTGTAGCATTGCACTTGATGTATTCTAAGTGCTATCATGCTGTTAATCGCAGATTCGTGTCATTCTTGTTTTGCTTGCCATTTGCAAACCGTGCATCCGTTTCCGGTGATCTTTATATCGATTTCGACCGAAATCATCTCATCTTTCCAGTGGCATGCTTGGTTTGCCAAGTTAGTGCCTTGTTCACCATTTTTCTTCCGGAGCACGCATATGCATCACATACCACATCCCGCATATCATGCATGTTTTGCATCATGTTGTTTGCGCATTGCACCGTGTTTGATCTTAGTTCCGTTGCTTGTGTTCTTACTTTGGGTAGAGCCGTGAGACGAGTTCGTGAATGAGGAACCTGTTGAGTACGCTTACGAGGATCAAGCTTTCGACAACTCTGAGAACCTTGCAGGCAAGATGACCATACCCTCGAAATCACTTCTATCTTTTCTTTGCTAGTTGTTCGCTCTATTGCCATGCTATGCTACCTACCACTTGCTATATCATGCCTCCCATATTTGCCATGTCAAGCCTCTAACAATCCATTCCTAGCAAACCGTTGTTTGGCGAAGTTACCGGTTTTGCTCAGCCCTTCTTATAGCGTTGCTAGTTGCAGGTGAAGTTGAAGTTGGTTCCATGTTGGAACATGGATATTTTGGAATATCACAATATCTCTTATTTAATTAATGCATCTATATATTTGGTAAAGGGTGGAAGGCTCGGCCTTATGCCTGGTGTTTTGTTCCACTCTTGCCGCCCTAGTTTCTGTCATACCGGTTTTATGTTCCTTGAGTTTGCGTTCCTTACGCGGTTGGGTGATTTATGGGACCCCCTTGACAGTTCGCCTTGAATAAAACTCCTCCAGCAAGGCCCAACTTTGGTTTTACCATTTGCCACCTAAGCCTTTTCCCTTGGGTTTTCGCGAGCCCGAGGGTCATCTTTATTTAAACCCCCGGGCCAGTGCTCCTCTGAGTATTGGTCCAACCTGTCAGTCGCCGGTGGCCACCAGGGGCAACTCTGGGCTCGCCTATCGGAAGCTTGGACAATCCAGTGTGCCCTGAGAACGAGATATGTGCAGCTCCTAGCGGGATTTGTCGGCACATTCGGGTGGCTTTGCTGGTCTTGTTTTACCATTGTCGAAATGACTTGTAAACCGGGATTCCGAGACTGATCGGGTCGTCCTGGGAGAAGGTTTATCCTTCGTTGACCGTGAGAGCTTATAATGGGCTAAGTTGGGACACCCCTGTAGGGTATTATCTTTCGAATGCCGTGCCCGCAGTTATGAGGCAGATGGGAATTTGTTGATGTCCGGTTGTAGAGAACTTGTCACTTGACTTAATTAAAATACATCAACCGCGTGTGTAGCCGTGATGGTCCCTTCTCGGCGGAGTCCAGGAAGTGAACACGGTTTGAGTTATGCTTGAACGTAAGTAGTTTCAGGATCACTTCTTGATCATTTCTAGCTTCGCGACCGTTGCGTTGCTTCTCCTCTCGCTCTCACTTGCGTATGTTAGCCACCATATATGCTTAGTGCCTACTGCAACTCCACCTCATTACACCATCCTTTCCTATAAGCTTAAATAGTTTTGATCTCGCGGGTGTGAGATTACTGAGTCCTCGTGACTCACAGATTCTACCAAAACAGTTGCAGGTGCCGATGATGCCAGTGCAGATGGCGCAACCGAGCTCAAGTGGGAGTTCGATGAGGAACATGGTCGTTACTATGTTTCTTTTCCTGATGATCAGTAGTGGAGCCCAGTTGGGACGATCGGGGATCTAGCATTTGGGGTTATCTTATTTTCATTTGGATTTGACCGTAGTCGGTCTATGTGTGGATTTTGGATGATGTATGAATTATATTTATGTATTGTGTGAAGTGGCGATTGTAAGCCAACTCTCGTTATCCCATTCTTGTTCATTACATGGGATTGTGTGAAGATAACCCTTCTTGCGACAATCCCACAATGCGGTTATGCCTCTAAGTCGTGCCTCGACACGTGGGAGATATAGCCGCATTGTGGGCGTTACAATAATCATCCTTGATATAATAGCGTTCCCAAGATGTATGCGTCACGCATTTGGCATAAGGAATAGCCACGATGCATAAGGATCATGCGCATACAAGTCTTTTATGTGCTCAAGGCCAATTACATTCAATTCAAGTTGAGTTACATGCATGCATTTGTGGGAAAGAGCATATGCCACAACATTTTCCTTACCTTTGATGTACTTGATAACATAAGGAAATGACTCAATAAACTCACTCCATTGGGCATGTCACTTATTCAATTTCGTTTGACCCTTAAGATATTTAAGCGTTTCATGATCCGTATGGATGAAAAATTCATGAGGGCGAAGATAATGTTCCCACACATGCAAACCTCGCACTAAAGCATATAGCTCTTTGTCATAGATGGGGTAGTAAAGTTGCGCTCCGGAAAGTTTCTCACTAAAATAAGCAATGAGGCGCTTCTCTTGTATTAACACACCTCTTATGCTATTACCACTAGCATCGCAATGCACTTCAAAAGTTTTATCAAAGTTGGGTAATGCAAGCAATGGAGCATGTGCAAGCAAATTCTTAAGGTCATGAAATGCGGTATCTTGGGATGGTCCCCAAACAAATGGTGCATTCTTCTTACTCAAGGCATGCAATGGTGATGCAACAGTTCTAAAGTCCTTAACGAATCTACGATAGAAAACGGCTAAGCCAAGGGAATTACGCAGTTGTTGCAAATTGGTTGGTTGTGTACAAGTTTTAATAACATCAATTTTAGCTTCATCTACATGAACACCCTTAGAAGAAACAATAAAGCCCAAGAAAACAAGCTTGTCAACACCAAATGTGCATTTCTCCATATTAGCATAAAGGCGCTCGTTTCGAAGAGTTTGTAGGACGGTTCCAAGATGGGTGACATGATCGTCTAGAGACTCACTAAACACAAGGATATCATCAAAGTAGACCACAACAAATACGACAATGTTTGAGCGAAGAACATAATGCATCACACGCATAAAAGTGCCGGGTGCTCCGGATAAGCCCATAGGCATGACCAACCATTCATACAAGCCAAACTGGGTTTTGAAAGCAGTCTTCCATTCATCACCTTCTTGTATGTGTATTTGGTAATAGCCACTTTTAATATCAATTTTAGATAAAATTGTGGCTCCGCTAAGCTCATCTAGCATATCATCAAGGCATGGAATGGGGTAGCGACAACGAACGGTGATAGCATTAATGGGACGACAATCGGAACACATGCGAAAAATACCATCTTTCTTAGGCACAAGAATGACCGAAATGGCACAAGGACTTAAACTTTCACGTACATGCCTATTGTCAATGATTTGTTGTGCTTGCCTTTGTATTTCCTTGGTTTCTTCAGGGTTGACGCAGTAGGGTGCCTTGTTTGGAACGGTGCACCGGGGATGAGGTCGATTCGGTGTTCGATGTCGCGTAGAGGGTAGTCCCAGAGGTAGCTCATTGGAGAAGACGTCCTTGAATTCCTGCAATAGATTAGACAACACTAAAGGTAGATGGTGAGAGGTGTTAGTCATTGCCTCTTTATCCTTGCACAATAGGACATAGTGCATAACACTTGATGTGTTCTCACAGACTTCTCTCATCTCCCTTTTGGTAGCTAGACGCACTAAGTTTTTCTTGTCACACATCGTGGAGGCACTCTTTTTGGGCTTGTGGCGCTCACTCTCTTTTTGGTGGCTCACTCTCTCACTATTCTCTCCATGATGGGTGGTTGCCTGCTTGTTGGCGATCACTTGGCTTGGTAACATAGGTCGTAGCACGTACTCCTTTCCCTTCATCTTGAAGCTATAGTGATTGGTTCGCCCATTGTGGAGGATACCACGGTCGAATTGCCATTGTTGTCCAAGTAGGAGATGGCAAACAGACATGGGAACCACTGTCGGTGTCAAAACTGGCGGATCTCGGGTAGGGGGTCCCGAACTGTGCGTCTAGGATCGATGGTAAGAGGAGACGGGGGACACGATGTTTACCCAGTTTCGGGCCCTCTCTATGGAGGTAATACCCTACTTCCTGCTTGATTGATCTTGATGAATATGAGTGTTACAAGAGTTGATCTACCACGAGATCGTAATGGCTAAACCCTAGGAATCTAGCCTATGTGAATATGGTAATGAGTATCCGCCTATCCGGACTATGATCTCCGGTTTATATAGACACCGGAGAGATCTAGGGTTACATGGTTACACAAGAGGGAATCTTCATAGTCGGTCGCCTAGCTTGCCTTCCACGCCAAGGAGAGTCCAATCCGGACACGGGTATAGTCTTCGGCCTTCATATCTTCACAGCCCATCAGTTCGGCCCAATGAATAACAGGCCGGACGCGCGAGGACCCCTTAGTCCAGCACTCCCTCAGTAGCCCCTGAACCTGGCTTCAATGACGAGGAGTCCGGCGCGCAGATTGTCTTCGGCATTGCAAGGTAGGTTCCCCTTTTTCCGAACTCCAAGATAGTCTTCGGATGCGATGATTGTATCCGGACCTGTTACGCACACCACACACAACCGCAGAGAGAGTATATATTTTTACACGAGTTCCATCCACTGACAGCTTTCTGCAAAGTAACATCACGTCCGTCCAGTCATAATTTCGAATCGTTTTTCTTCTGCCATCCCACGTTTCAAGATGCGGTTGCTATTGGCACGTCTTGTCGAAGCAGAGATCGTGTCCCCTTATTGCGGGATTCTCATCAATGCGGGCGTGGGCGACCCAACCGTGCCGTTTGCACGGCCCTTGGGAATAGGCGAGTTTAAGACGAGTGGGGAGGCGCTTGATATTCATGGCCTTTATAAGGGGATAAGGATTCCCTTTCTTTACCCACACCTCGGTTCCTCCTCAGCCTTTCCGTCCCTGAGCTCCAGCGCCCAAGCTTTAGCTTTTCCCTTGCTCGAGAAAGCACTCCAAAGATGTCCGGATCCAGAGCTGGAGGTAAGTGGATGGCCTCTTCCGTCAAGAAGAAGGATATCAAGGAGCTCCGGGAGGCCGGGTATCTGGCCAAGGAGATCACTCATCGACTCCCGGCCAAGGGACAGATCGTCCCTACTCCCGAACCCCACGAGAGGGTTGCGTTTCTTACACATTTCGTCCGCGGGCTGGGGTTCCCTCTTCACCCATTCGTCTGTGGGTTGATGTTTTACTATTGGCAGGATTTTCATGACCTAGCACCCAACTTCATCCTCAACATTTCGGCATTTATCGTTGTTTGTGAGGCTTTTCTCCGCATCCCACCCCACTTCGGCCTGTGGCTGAAGACCTTCAATGTGAGGCCGAAAGTAGTGAGCGGTCAACAAGCAGAGTGTGGAGGCGCTATGGTGGGCAAGATGCCCAACGTCACCTGGCCCGAAGGCTCCTTCGCAGAGACGGTGAAGGGGTGGCAATCGGGGTGGTTCTACATCACCGAGCCACGCGATGCCAACTGGGCGGCGGCCCCCGAATTCCGCTCCGGAATCCCGATGCGGCTCACCTCCTGGCAAGAGAGGGGCCTAACCTGCGGTCCTTCGGACGAGCTAACTAGGCTCCAGACGTGCGTCCAAAACATGATAGGTAGGAAAATCAAGCTCGTCAATGTGGTCCAGGTCCTTCCGTGCCAACGCCGGACTTGCTATCTGTGGGAGTTCAATCCGGCCAAGCACCAGACGCTACTAGATCTCTTCGGCACGACGCACGAAGAAATCTGGAAAGTGCTCCTCAAGGCCGGTGAGACACCACCGGCAAACCGAAGATCGCAGGCTCAGCTTAAAATGCCAGGCTAACCCGGTAAGTTCTTTTTAATGTTTTCAAGGAGTACCCTCTACTAGCATATTTTGAGGGGAAGCCTAAGCTTTCCTTCCCCTGTTTTCAGGCCTGGATCAAGGTAGCAGAGGAGATTAACTGTCCGGCTCGGCTGCTCGAAGACCAAGAATTTCCCTTACTGGAGAAAATGTTGTTCCCTGCACCTTATGAGGTGCCGGAGAAGATGGCTAAGAAGGCGGCCAAAGGGACCAAGAAGGGCCCTTGCCGTAAAAGCACTCCGGACGTGACGTCCGGAAGCGAGACTTCCTCTTCGTCCGCTGGCGACGACGACGAAGAGGAAGAAGAAAATGACTCCCCACCCGAAGTGGGGAGGAGGAAGAGAGCGGTCCCCACATGTCCGGGGGCGAAAACGCCCAAGAGGGTTAGAGGCTCCCTCGCGGATAACTCCGTGTTCGATATTGATAGCAGTCCAGAGCGACCTCGTCGGACCAAGCCTCAGGCCGCCTCGTAAGTACCAGAATCCGAAAACGTCTGGCCTTTCTGGTCTGTGATATTGATATACCTTAAACCATGTTATTATAGTCCGGCATGCGATGGCTCCCTGCGATCCTCGATAGAGGAATCGCTAGACTCAAAGGAGATGGCTAGCATGTCTCCGCCTCCTGCTCATTCCTTCTCTCCCAAGGGTGACGATGAGGCGGTGTCGGAAAAGACCTTCCCCAACTGGGGGGAGCTTCCGGAGATCATCGGGGTGGCGCCCCAGGACGATTCTTCAGTCGCTGGACACATGGGGGAAAAAGTCCCCACGGGGACCGGTGACGGGGCCCGAGTTCCCTTCGGACCTCAGCCGGATACCATTTCGGAGATCCACACGGCTCCGGGGTCCAGCGAACGGCATTCTCCACAAGGAGGGAATATGCCTGTTCCCCCGGTGACCTCTGTCCAGCCAGAGGCACCGAATAATCTGCTGGAGGCGCTACGAGGCGCCTCTATCATAGATGAACATCGTGTCCTTATGGACACGGTAATAGAAAAGGTTCAGCTCGTCAAAAGCGGACTGATCGAAGCCTGCACTAGCCTTCTAACGGGCTTTGAGGTAAGTAATGTGGTTGTAGGAAAAATATCACGGTATAGACAGTAGCCCCTGATGCTCTATTTGGTGTTCGGGAAGAAAAGCCGAATAGAGGATCAAGAATAAATATCGCAGGAGTCTAGCATGAGTTGTCTATGTGAACAAGCAGGTATCGCTGTAGGCTGCCACTGCTCATGTTGCGGAGGTCTCCGGACTGAAGCAGAAACTGGAGCGGGCCGAGGAGGAGCTCGGTCTCGTGAAGAAGCAGCTGGAGGATAGCCAAGGTATGCAGTAACCTGTGGGTATATTTCGTAAAAATGAATAGTCCGACCGGACTAAAGTGTCATAAGCTTTATTAGGTGCCACGACTGAGGTGGCAGCCCTTAAGAAGGTGCTAGCCAAGGCCAAGCACAAAGCGGCCAAGGAACGCGCCTCGCGCGAGAAGCACGAGGCCCGGGTTGGCGAGGCGCAGCAACATCTCCAGGGCGCGATAGAGAGATTTGAGTCCTTGGAGCGCGATTGTAAGGCGCAAGAGTCCGAATTGGCGAAGGCCCGCCAGAGCGCGCAGGATGCACAAGCCAAAGCCCAGAGCGCCCTCCAGGAAATTCAGGCGGCCAAGAAGATTACGGCGGGTAAGTCTTTCACCATGCATAGCAAGTATGTAGAAGAAACATTCCTTGTACTTATGCTGAATTTGGATTTTCCAGGGGCGTTTACGGATCTGCCGCACAGTGTATCAGATGCTGCCGAGCATTATAGAGCCGAAGAAGGGATGTCGACGGAGAAGCTATTCTGGTCCCAATATCTGGGATCCGAACATCCGGCGCCCTTCAGCGACCAGCTAAAGCAGTTGGTCGAGCTGCACAGGTTGGCAGAGCTAGCCATGAAGGACCTAATAGTCCGGCTGTGGCCTGCCGATCCTATACCTAGCAACTACTTCGGACTTGTGCAGCGGCTTGTGAGTGCCTGTCCGCGGCTTGAAGCCGTTAAGTGGTCGGTCTGTATTGAAGGTGCGCGTATGGCCTTTGCCCGCGTCAAGACACATTGGGCGAAGTTGGACACCAAGAAGCTGATGACCGAGGGACCGCCGGAGGGCAAGGAGCATCGTCGACCCGAGCACTATTTTGATGGTGTCCTGGAGGGGTCCCGCCTTGTGGCGGAGCAATGTTCGAAGGATGTTATATTCCCATGAAAACATTTGTATTATCCTGTCCTGTAATGTGAAACAATAATGCTATGTAGTATAATGCTTATGATTTAAATTTTACCTCCTGTGCGGCCGTTTATTAAATCTGAGGGTTGACCAGTCGTCGGCTTCTGCCCCCACGTAGATAGTACGGGGGTGTTCGGGATAAATCTAAACACTCTTTGCTCCACATTCTGGTTCTTAAAGGAGGTGTTTAGCGCAACGAACAAGGCAATCAGACTATGCGGCCTTTACCGCCCTCACTTAGCCATAGGAGTTTGACAATTAAGAAAGTTGGCGAAGCCCCTGGTGTTCGGAAGGCCGAATTAGGGGCGTTATACAAGCCTAATCGGAAGAACCGATTCTTCGCAAGAAGCGGAAAAAATCTCCAACGATTTGGAACCTCTCAAACAGCTGACCGGCTCTCGCCGCATCACGACAGTCAGTTTTCGGCTTTCTCTACAGAGGTGCTCATCCAGAAGAACCGGGACACAATCGCAGTAGTTCTCCCTTTACTACCCTAGCCGATATAGCGGAATGTAAGGTAGTAAGCAAAGGATCCGGGCAACCCAACTATTAACCAAAGACATGATTCGGAGCCGATGCATATAATGCAATAAGTTCGGGGTGCCAAACTATACTGTAAAAGTGTTCGGACTTTTATTGCCATGACGCGGGGTGTAGTGAAGCCCCTGGCATAGTAGTACGTACCATGGTGTATGTGTGCAATGAGTAATAGATACTAAGGTGAGGAAACGGAAAAAATGAAGTAATGAGCTGACGCCACCATTTATTCACCATTGTGATGTAACGAGTATGTCGAGGTGTACTTTGTACAAGCAATGCGATAAGCGAGTAAGGCTATTTAACATGCCGTAACCAAGGGTTAGCTGCGTGTGGGTATGTAAAACAAGTATGGTAATCGTTTATTAGAGATCACATGGGGGTTCCCTTGTACGCCGAAGCTCCTTGCCTCCATGGTGTGTTCCGCAAGCAGGTCGTCCGTGTAGACCTCGACAAGAGAAGAGAACCCATAAAAAGAAAAAGCAAAAACATGCGAATCCCAGGGTTTATCAAGCCGTGCTATGGATCGCGGGCGAGTTATGCCTCCGTTAGTACCCATGGGGTTTTGAGTGCGTAGTTTATATGCGTGCAGTACTAATATAATTGCCTCATCGGGGCTGGGACGGAGGCCAAATTTCTAGTTTGGCTCGTGGCGAGCCGAGCTGTCCTGCTGCAGTGTAGTCCAGACCCTCTTAATGATGTCCAGGGGCTCGGCAGCCGGATTATAGTGCTGCTTGAGAAGGCCACTCTGTACTTCTGCTGCTAGGGCGGCGGTGTGCTCCTCTGTATGGAGGGAGCGTTCCGTGTTTCCATTAACTGTAATGACGCCATGTGGACCAGCCATCTTGAGCTTGAGATAAGCATATGTGGCACCGCGTTAAATCGAGTGAATGTGGTTCGTCCTAGCAGTGCGTGATAGCTGCTGCAAAATGGGACGATATCGAAGATTAATTCTTTGCTTCGGAAGTTATCCGGGGAACCGAATACTACCTCCAGCGTTATTGAGCCCGTACAACGGGCCTCTATGCCTGGTATGACTCCTTTAAAGGTAGTCTTTGTTGGTTTGATTCGTGAGGGGTTAATGCCCATCTTCCGCACTGTGTCCTGATAGAGCAGGTTGAGGCTGCTACCACCGTCCATTAGGACTCGTGTCAGGTGAAATCCATCGATGATTGGGTTGAGGACTAGTGCGGCTGAACCGCCATGGCGGATGCTGGTTGGATGATCTCGGCGGTCAAAGGTGATCGGGAATGACGACGACGGATTGAATTTCTGGGCGACTGGCTCTAGCGCAGAGACGTCCCCAAGTGCGCGCTTGCGCTTCCTTTTGGGGATGTGTGTAGCATATATCATGTTCACCGTTTTGACTTGGGGGGAAATTTCTTTTGCCCCCCAGTGTTTGGCTGCCGGGGCTCTTCGTCATTGTCCTCGCTCTGTGATTCCCCTTCCTTGTTTCTGCTGTGTACCTTGCTGGCTTGTTTGAAGACCCGGCAATCTCTGTTAGTATGGTTGGCTGGTTTGTCTGGGGTGCCATGTATCTGGCAAGGACGATCGAGTATGCGGTCCAAGCTGGATGGTCCTCCGCTGCTCCATTTATAGGGCTTCTTTCGCTAGCCGGACTTGGAGCCACTGAATCCGGCGTGAACTGCGGTGTCATCGGTGTTATCGCCATTGCTTCGGCGTCTGTGTCTATTGCGCCGGAGCTTGCCGGTGCTGTTTTTGGCCTCGAAGGGGCCTGTTTCGTTGGCTATATTTGTACTGCGAGCCAGCCAACTATCCTCTCCCGCGCAGAAGCGTTTCATAAGTGCTGTGAGGGCTGCCATGGACCTCGGCTTTTCCTGGCCGAGGTGGCGGGCGAGCCATTCGTCCCGGATGCTATGCCTAAAGGCCGCTAGGGCTTCGGCATCCGGACAGTCAACGATCTGGTTCTTTTTGGTTAGGAACCTAGTGCAGAATTTTCTGGCTGATTCTTCGGGTTGTTGAACTATGTGGCTTAAGTCACCGGCATCTGGTGGCCGTACATAAGTTCCTTGGAAGTTATCAAGGAAAGCCTCTTCCAAGTCCTCCCATCTGCCGATGGAATTCTGAGGCAGGCTATTTAACCAGTGTCGAGCTGGTCCGTTGAGCTTTAATGGGAGGTATTTGATGGCGTGCAGGTCATTTCCTCGAGCCATATGGATATGGAGAATAAAATCCTCGATCCATATTGCGGGATCGGTTGTGCCGTCGTATGATTCAATGTTGACAGGCTTGAACCCCTCGGGGAATTCGTGATCCAGCACCTCGTCTGTGAAGCACAGAGGGTGTGCGGCGCCTCTATAGCGGGCCCCGTCGCGGTGGAGCTCTGATGGAGTCCGTCTGCGGCATTCGGCCCGGGCATGGTTAGGTTTGTCACGTCCGAATAGGTAGCCGTCGTCGTGCCTCGAGGCACGTCCTCGCGATCCATAGATCGATCTTGTATGTCCTGCTCTACTGTCCAGGGTCTACCGGAGGTCGTATGTGTGACCCCGAACTCTTCCGTCTCTATTTTTACGGGGCGGTGGGGCAGGCTGCTGTTCGGCCTGAGTTGCCGCTTTATCCCGACCGTGGGGTGGCCGGTCGGCCGCCCTGTCTTGACCACGTGGTGGTCGTTCCGCATTGCGCGACGGAGATATGTGCTCCGGTGCCTCCTCATCGAATTGAGGTAGCAGTCTGCGTTTCGGGTAGCTCTTGGCTGGGTGCTTGAGGCCGTATTCTTCGGCTGTCAGGACACCAGTCCATCTATCGACGAGCAGGTCTTGTTCAGCTTGAAGCTGCTGCTGTTTCTTTTTCAGGCTCCTTGTCGTGGCGATGAGGTGAAGCTTAAAGCACTCCTGCTCTAGAGGATCCTCAGGCACGATGAAGTCTTCGTTACCGAGGCTTGTCTCCTCCTCGGAGGGTGGACGGTAACTATCATCCTCCGAGTCATCTTCTATGGCCTGTTCATCAGGGTTGTCTTGCATGTTGTCATGTTCCTCCTGTTCGGATGTTGCTCTGATAGGGTCTTCGTTGTTTTCAGTGTCGCCTGGAGTACTATTTTCTCCGGTGCCAGTGTTGCTATCTTTTTAGCGACGAGGCTTAGAGCGGCGTTTGGGGCGCCGACGCTTGGACTGCGTCTTAGAGGGTTTATTCATGTCTGGCTCTTCTTTGTCGTCGCCAGATCCTTTAGGTGTATCAACCATGTACACGTCGTACGAAGAGGTGGCCGTCCAACGTCCAGTAAATAGCGGGTCCTGGCCTTGCTCCTTGTCGGCATCGTCGTCCATATCGTCGATGTCTTCAGAGCCATAGTCAAGCACGTCGGTTAAGTCATCGACGGTGGTATGAAGTGGGTGGCGGGTGGGAAGCAAAATTCCTCGTCATCCGCCTCTAGCTCGAACCGAGCATAGTTCGGCTGTGAGTCTTCCTCCAGGGACAAGTTCTTTAAAGAGTTTAGTACGTCACCCAAAGGTGAATACTAGAAGATGTCTGCAGCGCTAAATTTGAAAATCGGTAACCGATCTAGCTCGGTGTCCGCAGGCGTATCTGGTCCGGAACGTATAGCCGGAGACGAGTCCGGAGTTCCATTGACGCAAACATTGCAGGATGCCGAGTCCATGTGCGGCTCCAACGCCGCGGACTTTGTGGCCTCGGAGGGCACGATCTGCTTCGGCTCTGAGGTCGTTGCAGCAACAGGATCCATTTCCAGGATGTAATCCGACAACAGATGTAAGTCATGTTCATCGGGACGAGGGGGAGCGATCGCTGCGGTTTCAAACCCATTGAAGATCGAGTCCCCACGGGTGTCCGCAACGCAATTCAAGATTCCGAATCTGATCCAGTGGCCAGGGGCGTAGCTATCGATCTGCTCCAGACGGCCAAGCGAGTTGGCCCGCAGTACGAAGCCGCCGAACACAAAAATATGTTCGGGGAGGAAGGTTCTTCCTTGGACAGCGTCATTATTGACAATTGAAGGGGCCATCAAACCTTTCGTCGACAGCATAGTGGAACTCTCAATGAAAGCACCAATGTCGGTGTCAAAACCGGCCGATCTCGGGTAGGGGGTCCCGAACTGTGCGTCTAGGACCGATGGTAACAGGAGACGGGGGACACGATGTTTACCCAGGTTCGGGCCCTCTCTATGGAGGTAATACCCTACTTCCTGCTTGATTGATCTTGATGAATATGAGTGTTACAAGAGTTGATCTACCACGAGATCGTAATGGCTAAACCCTAGGAGTCTAGCCTATGTGAATATGGTAATGAGTATCCGCCTATCCGGACTATGATCTCCGGTTTATATAGACACCAGAGAGATCTAGGGTTACATGGTTACACAAGAGGGAATCTTCATAGTCGGTCGCCTAGCTTTCCTTCCACGCCAAGGAGAGTCCAATCCGGACACGGGTATAGTCTTCGGCCTTCATATCTTCATAGCCCATCAGTCCGGCCCAATGAATAACAGGTCGGAAGCCCGAGGACCCCTTAGTCCAGGACTCCCTCAACCACATCACACTCCAAGGTCTCTTCGTATGCTTCAATCTTGAAGGAGACTTGAACGGTGTGCTCCACTTGGATGGTACTGGAGTCGCTAAGCCATTGGACCTTGTAGGGACGAGGATGCTTCATCTTGACCAATTGTAGCTTGGAACATAGCTCTTGACTTGCCAATTTGTGGCAACTTCCTTCATCAATGATGACCTTCACGGAACGTCCGTTAATGCCAGCTTTGGTGTGGAAGATGTGGCAACGTTTGTCTTCTTCTGGTTGATGTTGAAGCGTCAAGACCTTGGAGACAACAAGAGCGGGGCTCGAATCATTGTCCCAAAAGACTTGGTCATCTTCATCCTCATTCACTTGCCGGTGCATTGCCATGGGCTCAAGGGCTTGCATTTCTTCTTCGCTCATAGAGTCATAGGTGCCGTCGTTGTTGCCAATCATGGTTCGGCGAGTGGGACATCGGTATGTCTTGTGGCCTCGGCCTTGACAAGTAAAACACTTGATGGAACTTGTCTTGTCGATGTCATCGGTTGGAGTCATTGATGATGAAGCTCTCGGCTTGAAGTTGTTTGTAGTAGGAGGACGACTTGAAGATGTCGAAGTTTTCTTGAAACTTGACTTGTCACAGTTGCTTGTAGAAGGCTTGGTTGAGGTAGAAGGCATTGTAGTCATTGAAGCTTTAGTGTATGAACAAAATCGCTTGGAAGAGTACTTAGCATACTTGTAATCATCTTGCACTTGTCGCTCCGCCTTGCTAGCTTGGTGCACTAGCTCGACAAGGTTCGTGTATGGTTGGAAATCTGCAATCTTCTTGATAGGATGGTTGAGTCCATTCAAGAACTGTACCATGGTTAGTTCCTCATCTTTGGTTACATTTGCTCGAATCATGTCAATCTCCATTTCCTTGTAGTACTCTTCACGGACTTGTTGCCTTGCTTCAGAAGTTGTAATTTCTTGAAGGGGTCGCGACTATAGTACATGGGTACAAAGCGCGCTTGCATGACATCCTTCATTTGATTCCATGTTGTGATGGGTGGGTCACCTTGTGCTTCTCGATGCTCAATGACTTGCTCCCACCAAATGAGGACATGGTCTTGGAACTCAAGATGCCATGGCGATCTTCTTTTCTTCTTCATAGTTGTGCAAGCGAAAGATCTTGTCAACTTTCAATGCCCATGAAAGGTAGTTTTAAGGATCGTTGCTTCCAGAGAACTTAGGCACGTTGAACTTGAGCTTGCCTCAGCATTGCTCTTCGTTGTGTTGAGGACGATGATACGTCTCCAACGTATCTAAATTTTTTTATTGTTCCATGCTGTTATATTATCAATCTTGGATGTTTTTTAATCATTTTATAGTCATTTTATATCATTTTTGGTACTAACCTATTGACATAGTGTCAAGTGCCAGTTGCTGTTCTTTGCATGTTTTTTACATTGCAGGAAATCTATATCAGACGGAGTCCAAATGCAACGAAACTCCACGGAGATTTTTTATGTACCAGAAGACACGTAATGGGCCCTAGCTACACCTAGGGGTGCTCCGAGGAGAGCACAACCCACCAGGGCACGCCAGGAGGCCCAGTAGCGCCCTGATGGGTTGTGCCCACCTCGGGTACCCCCCGGGACCGCCTCTTTGCTCTATAAATACCCCAATATTCCCAAAACCCTAGGGGAGGTGACGAAATATTAATCCAGCCACCGCAGAGTCCAGAACCACTAGATCCAATCTAGACACCATCTCGGAAGGGGTTCACCACCTCCATTGGTGCCTCTCCTATGATGCGTGAGTAGTTCTTTGTAGACCTTCAGGTTCATAATTAGTAGCAAGATGGCTTCCTCTCTCTTGCCGAATTCTCAATACAATGGTCTCTTGGAGATCCATATGATGTAACTCTTTTGCGGTGTGTTTGTTGGGATCGATGAACTTTGAGTTTATGATCAGAGCTATCGTTTTATATCCATAAAAGTTATTTGAGTTTCTTTGATCTCTTATATGCATGATCTCTTATAGCCTCGTATTTCTTCTCTGATATTTGGGTTTTGTTTGGCGACCTTGATCTATTTATCTTGCAATGGGAAGAGGTGCTTTGTAGTGGGTTCGATCTTACGGTGCTTGATCCCAGTGATGGAAGGGGAACCGACACGTATGTATCGTTGCTACAAAGGATAAAATGATGGGGTCTATCTCTACATAGATAGATCTTGTCTACATCATGTCATCGTTCTTATTGCATTACTCCGTTTCTCCATGAACTTAATACACTAGATGCATGCTGGATAGCGGTCGATGTGTGGAGTAATAGTAGTAGATGCAGGCAGCAGTAGGACTACTAATCTTGGACGTGATGCCTATGTAATGATCATTGCCTGGAGATCATCATGATTATTTGAAGTTATATCAATTTCCCATGAGTAATTTGTTCACCCACCGTTTGCTATTTTTGTCGAGAGAAGCCACTTGTGAAACCTACGGCCGCCGGGTCTCTTTCTCATATATTTGCCTTTGCGATCTACTTTTCCTTTGCATTTATTTTCAGATCTATTAAACCAAAAATACAAAAATACCTTGTTGTGTTTTATTTCGATTTATTTTGTTTGGCGTTCGATCTATCAATCTACTACAATTTTATCTCACGTCCGTTTGCCAACTTGAGGCGCCGTACCCGGAAGGGATTGATAACCCCTTTAACGTGTCGGGTTGCGAGGATTTGTTATCTGTGTGCAGGGGCTGTTTAAATTGTGTTGCTTGGTTCTCCTGCTGGTTCGATAACCTTGGTTTCATATCTGAGGGAAATACCTACCGGCGCTGTACTGCATCATCCCTTCCTCTTTGGGAAAATACCGACGTAGCTTCAAGCGACATCAAAAGGAATTTCTAGCGCCGTTGTCGGGGAGGATCTTCAACATATACCAGGTTCCTAATAAAAAATCTCATCTTCTCGCAATTTACATTATTTTCCATTTGCCTCTCGTTTTCCTCTCCCCCACTTCACAAAAAATTGCTGTATTATACGCCCCTCTTTTCCGTTTGCCGTTTTCTTGCCGGATCTGTTTTTGAGTGCAATCTTGTTGTGTGGTCACCATGACTCAAGAGAACACAAAGTTATGTGATTTCTCAAATACTAACAACAATGATTTTATTGGCACTCCGATTGCGCCTCCTGCCACTAGTGCGGAGTCTTGTGATATTAATACTGCTTTGCTGAATCTTGTTATAAAAGATCAATTTTCCGGTACCCCTAATAAGGATGCCGCGTCCCATCTTAATACCTTCGTGGAATTATGCGATATGCAAAATAAAAAGATGTGGACAATGATGTGGTGAAGATGAAATTATTTCCGTTTTCTTTGTGTGATTCTGCAAAAATTTGGTTTTCTTCTTTGCCTCGCAATAGTATCGATTCTTGGAATAAATGCAAGGACGCTTTTATCACTAAGTATTTTCTGCCCGCAAAAATTATTTCCCTTAGAACCCATATCATGAATTTCAAGCAACTTGAACATGAGCATGTTGCACAATCTTGGGAAAGGATGAAAATGATGCTAAGGAATTGCCCAACTCATGGGTTAAATATTTGGATGATCATTCAAAAAATTTATGCTGGTTTGAATTTTGTTTCTCGTAATCTTTTAGATTCCTCCGCGGGTGGCACTTTTATGGAAATTACTTTGGGTGAAGCCACCAAATTGCTTGATAATACTATGGCAAATTATTCACAATGGCATACCGAAAGGGCTCCTACTAGTAAAAAAGTTAATTCGGTTGAAGAAATTTCTTCCTTGAGTGAAAAAGTTGATGCTCTTATGAAATTGGTTGCTAGTAGAAGTGCTCCTATTGATTTTAATGATATGCCTTTGTCTACCTTGATTGAGCAAAATAGTGATGCCATAGATGTGAATTTTATCTCTTGAAATAATTTCAATAACAATGCTTATAGAGGTAATTTTCATCCTAGGCATTTCCCTAGTAATTCCTCTAATAATTATGGTAATTCCTATGGAAATCAATCTTATAATAATAATAGGAACACCTCTGATCTTGAGAATAATATTAAATAATTTATCACCACGCAAAAAGTTTTCAACACTTCCATAGAAGAAAAGTTGAGAAAGATTGATGATTTGTCTAACAGTGTTGATAGAATTGCTCATGATGTGTAAAATCTCAAGATGAAATTTTTTGTGCCTAAGGTTGATGAATCAATTAAAGCTCTTCAAGTTTCTATGGATGAAAGTAAGAAAAGAACCACTATGCTTAGAGCTAAAAGAGAATTTTAGAAAAAGCATTTTCTACTAATTAGTTTTGTAAAAGTTATGAAGATCTTAAAATGATTGGTGTTTCTTCTATTGATTCCTTGTTTAGTAAAGTTAAGGTTGATGAAAAAGGGACTAAAGAAGAGTCAACTTTAGCTAGAAGGCGTCCTGATAATTCGGAGGGTGAAAATCTTGTTGAGAAAATTGATAAAAGTGGGTCTGGAGAGGTCAACTTTAACTAGTGATGTGCCCACTCTTTTGGATTACAAAGACTTTAATTATGATAGTTGCTCTTTGATTGATTGTATTTCTTTGTCGCAATCCATGATAAGTTCACCCCATGCTTATGAACAAAATAGAGCTTTTACTAACCATATTGTTAATGCTATGATGAAATCTTTTGAAGAAAAATTGGAATTAGAAGTATCAATTCCTAGAAAATTGCATGATGAATGGGAACCTACTATCAAAGTCAAGATTAAAAATTATGAGTGTTTTGCTTTGTGTAACTTGGGTGCTAGTGTTTCTACAATTCCGAAATCTTTATGTGATGTGCTTGGTCTTACCGATCTTGAAGAATGTTCTTTGAATTTGCACTTGGTGGATTCCACTATTAAAAAGCCTATGGGAAGAATTAATGATGTTCTTATTCTTGCAAATAGGAATTATGTGCCCATAGATTTTATTGTTCTTGATATTGATTGCTGAAAAGACAGAAACTTTTGCGCTCACGAAAACAATTCTTATTTTTTACCAGAGCGTGAAAAAATGCCAGTTCATTTTGCAGAAGATTAATATACAAATTACCCAGGTCGTCCTAATTTTTCAGAATTTTTGGAGTTCTAGAAGGATTCAAACAAATCAGATTGCTACAGACTGTTCTGTTTTGACAGATTCTGTTTTCTTTGTGTTGTGTGCTTATTTAGATGGCTCTATGGTTTTCTTGATGCGTTTTTGCCATAGAAAAGTTGGAATACAGTAGATATAATGCAAAATCAAAATATGAATTGGTTTGGTACAGTACTTATAGTAGTGATTTATTTTTCTTACACTAACGGATCTCATGAAAGTTTTGTTGAGTTTTGTGTGATTGAAGTTTTCAAGTTTTGGGTTATCTTACGATGGATGAAGGAATAATGTGTAGAATATCCTAAGATTGGAAATGCCCCGGCATCCCAAGCTATTATCCAAAAATGAGCAACCCACTAAGCTTGGGGATGCCCCCGAGTGGCATCCCCTCTTTCTTCTAACGACCATCGGTATTTTACCCGAAGTTATATTTTTATTCGTCACATACTATGTGTTTTGTTTGGAGCATCTTGTATGATATGAGTCTTTGCTTGTTTTATTTTGTGTTTTAAGTCTTGATCCCTTGCTGGACACACCTATTTGGGAGAGCAAAATTATGTCATGACTTGTTAGAATTGTTCTCTATGCTTCACTTAAATTTTTACGAGTTATGGACTTGCTCTAGTGCTTCACTTATATCTTTTTGAGCACGGTGTGCTTAGTATTTTTGAAGGAATGCTCTCTTGCTTCACTTAGATTTATTTGAGAGTTAGTAAAATCTTCAAGAAATTCTCTCTTGCTTTACTTAAATTAATTTGAGAGAAAGAAAAAAAATTATGCTCATGATTTTCACTTATATTTGTTTGAGCTTATGAAAAGCAACACATGAAAATTAGTCCCAAAGTGATAGATATCCAAGAAGGATATAATAAAAACTTTCATGAAGATCATTGGACAAAATAAACTTGATTCTTAGTAATAGTTTTGAGATATGATGATGTCATATGTGAGTTATGTTGATGAGTACTTATGCTTTAGTAAGCATATTGGGGTTAAGGTTTGTGATTCCCTATGCAAGCACGAAAGTCAATAGTCGTGCAATGAAATTATATCCTACTTGTGGTGCATTATTCGGTGTTAATTATGCTTAATGCTTGCTTATGAGATTATCCGTTTCTTGGTTGGTTGCTTCTCAATCTTTTGCTAGCCTTCATTTTGCACTAAGTATGATCTCTACTTGTGCATCAAAAACCTTTAAACCAGTTATGCCACACGAGTCCACTATATCTACCTATATGCGGTATTCTTTTGCCGTTCTAAGCAAATTTGCATGTGACATCTCTAATTTTCAAAATAAACTTCTCTTTTGTGTGTTCGTTTCGCTCGTGGAGCGGTGAGGGGTGGCTAATATTTTCCATGATAGATGTGTTATTCCCACGATGAGTGTTTATTCACTTGTTATTGCACGAGAGTAAGGCAAAGGTATTAGGGATGCCCATTCCCGAAATGAAAAATGAATTTACTTTATGTTGTCAAATAATAAATTCCTTGGAAAGTGTTGGTATGGAAGGCACCCGTGGATACGGCTAGCCATGGAAAGAGAAAGTACGGTTGAAAAAGGAATAAACTTTATTTTATGTTTGGGAACCGCCTATGATATATCTAGCATGGAACGTGTTGGGAATTCTAGGTCGTTTTCGTTGGTGGGATGGATACACCTCCCAAAATGTTTTTATCTCTAATTTTTCGCTTTGAGCACTGGCACCTCTACAAATCCCTACTTCCCTCTGCGAAGGGCCATTCTTTTACTTTATGCAATTTTTATTTCGAATTTGAGTCTCCATCTTCCCTTACAAAAGCACCAACTAGGAGGCAATATGATCGTACTTGAGTATTGGGTGTAGCTAATATGCGAGTGTGTTTCATGAATGTATGAATGATTGAGCATGATGGGCTAGGGATAACTTATTTTAGTGTTGATATTTTGAAAGACATGGTTGCTTGTTAATATGCTTGAGTATTTAAATTATCATGTCAAAAAACTAGACTATTGCTTTGAATCACATAAAAGTCCAAATGTCCATGCTATGAAGAAAAGAATATGATATGACATGTTAGGCACCATTCCACGTCAAAAATTTTGTTTTTATCACTTACCTACTCGAGGACGAGTAGGAGTTAAGCTTGGGGATGCTGATACGTCTCCAACGTATCTATAATTTTTTATTATTCCATGCTATTATATTATCAATCGTGGATGTTTCATAGTCATTTTATATCATTTTTTGGTACTAACCTTGTCGGGGGGATGAACCCCGGGCAGGCAACGAAACCCGGATCCTTTTCAAAAACAACGGGGCCAGCATCGCCCCTCAAGAACGGCTCACGCTTGGCCGGGTCGCTCGACCCGGCCAAGCCCCTCGACCCAGCCTGATCCTCGACCCGGCCAGACCCCTCGACTCGGCCCCAACAACCAGCTCAAGGCAGCCGGACCTAGCACGTCAAGACTTCTCCAACAAGCCAGCTCCTCCCTCGGCGTGTTCTCCAACCCAACCGAGGGTCAGCGGCCATCCCATCCTAGCCGTACAATGGGACGAGTCTCCACCAACTGATGACCAAAGCCACAGTGCCCAGCCCATGCCTCTGGTTAGCCGAGCGTGGCAACAGTACCCCCACCTACCCGCTGACCAGGGCCGGCGTGGCAACAGTGCACCCATCGTCACCCATGACGCCAGCAAGTGGCGACCTGATGGGGCGCCACTGTAGCTGACTCAACCCGGTCACTCCCTGATGATCGAAAAGACGGACAACAGTGCCCCCGTACCCGGCGGGCCCCACGCCCGGAGAACCCGGCGAGACCTGGCACCCGGCGGGTCCCAGCACTGGGTTCCTGGACACTGACAACCCGGCCGTATGGCCTTGTAACCATTGTACCCCTAGGGGGTTGACCTATAAAACCCCCCAGGAGTCCTCATGCATACGGGCGACTCTTTCACTCATCCACTCACTCACACACCTAGCAAGCAATACCCGAGGAGAGGGAACTGCCTGAGCCTTGGCCAGCCTCCCTTCTTCCTCCATACATCTCTAGGAGCAACCTTGTACTGATACATATCAACTACACTCGGCAGGACTAGGGGTGTTATCTCTCCGGAGAGCCCGGAACCTGGGTATGTCTTGCGTCCCGTGCTCGCTCATGCCGACCTCGCCTCTCGAGCCCACCAGTGCCCTCGAGCCTCCTCCTATCTTTATCCATCCCTTGGCATCTGCCGTGCGCCCATCATGATAGTTGGCGCCCACCGTGGGGCAGCTCGATGTCCTGGCCGGGAGCATGCTTCAGACGTGGCTCCTCTCCGACTCCGACGAGCCCGTCACGCTGGCGGACGACGTCATCGACGCGCTCGCCGCCTCCTTCGCCCTGCTACGCATCTCCGATGCACCTGCGGCCGACGAGTACCCCAACGAGGTACTTGACTTTTTCGACTCCCCCCTTTTCCTCGGTGGTAGCACTCCCGCCGGGGCAATGGACCACTACGTGGAGGTCTTCGTCACCGACATCGGCGCCGGTTCCTCGTCCAGCGCAGCGAGGAAGGCCGCCGAAGCCAGGGCTGTAGCGGAGCGGGCCAGCCCGCCCAACCCGCTGTGCGCCATGATGCAGAGCCTTCGCGTCCCCATCGGCACCGACATCGACGCCTCCGACATCGCCGAGGCCCGGACTCGCCTCGACGAGGACCGCCAGCGCCTGCTGGACCTCACCGAGATGCTCGCTGCCATGCAGCGCCGCCTCGACTCCACTCAGCTGGAGCGCAACGCCGCCTACGGCTTCACGCCGGACGCGACCGAGCCAAGCCGAGTCACCGACATGCGGGCACGCCTTCGGCGCCATCCCTCCCGTCTACGAGACTCCCGTGAAGAACATGCGCGTTGCCCAGGCGGCCCCGGTCGGCCTGGACCAGCTCGCAGGTGAAGAGCTGCAGGACCACCTCAAGAGGGTGAACGACCTCCTCGCTGCAGCCAACGCGCAGCAGTACCACCTCAACCAACTCGCCAAGCCTTCCGAATCCAGGTCCACCCGCATCCCTGGACCCGCCGACATCCAGCACATGGCCTCTTCACCACCTGGCGAGGCGCACTCCGGCCGCACCCGAACCCGGCGCAACCCTGCCCCGACGACCGCCGGCGGCTTGGGCGACGAGCCGGTCTCGGAGGTCCGACGCCGACTCGACCCTCTGCTCCAACCCGGCCGACGTCCGACTGGAGCCGACCTGGCCCCTCACGGCGCGGTCACCGACCGGCTGGGCCCGTGCGCCCTCGACAAAACTGACGCATGCCACCGCCTCAACCGACTCGCCCTCTCCCAAGAGCTGGAGGAGACCGGCCCCGTCGGGCCGGCGTGCTTCGGGTCACGCATCCGGGGTGAGCCCTTTACTAAAGGGTTCATGCTCCCCCACGACACCCCCAAGTACAACGGCACCGTGAAGCCGAAGGACTGGCTCACCGACTACACCACCGCCATCGGCATCGCCGGCGGTAACCACCGCCTCGCCGTCCGCTACGCGCCTCTCATGCTCCAGGGGTCGGGCCGCACCTAGTTGAATAGTCTGCCGGCGGGCAGTATCAACGCGTGGGTCGACTTCGAGCAGGCCTTCGTGCGCAAATTCACCGGCACTTACAAGCGGCCCGGCCGCACCAGTCAGCTAACCATGTGCGTACAGGGGCCGGCCGAGACCGGCCGCGAGTACCTCGCACGTTGGACCGAGCTCCGGAACAGCTGTGAGGGCGTCCACGAAGTCCAGGCGATCCAATACTTCATCAACGGGTGCCGAGATGGCACCCTCCTCAAGCACAAGCTCTGACGCTCCGAGCCGGCCACCATGGCCGCGCTCATGGTGACGGCGGACAAGTACGCCAACGCCGACTCCACCATGAAGATCCAGGTGGCGCTGGACGAATCCGACAAAGCAAAGCTGGTCCCCCCCAAGCCGGCCAGCGAACGCAGTCAGTAGCAACACAACTAGCAAAACAACAAGCGCAAGGCCGATCAGCCGGCCCAGCGCTACGACAACCGGCTCGTCGTGGTTGCCGAGCAGGCGCCCGCGATCTACCCGGCCGCCAAGCGCCGGCTGACCGGCAAGACGGCGTGGCAACCCGCCATGAGTTTTGAGGAGATGCTCGACGCTCCCTACAAGCACCACAGCGGCACAAGGCCTTCGAGGCACACGCTTCGGTAGTGCGCCATCACCAAGCGCCTGCTGAGGGGCGACATCCCACTTTCTCTAGCCCCAGCCCCGGGAGCGGGGCAGCCGCCTCCACCACCGCCACCAGCTAGCAGCGCGATGCACGGCGACGCATGCCCGGCCCAGAACATGACCTACGTCGTCTTCGCCAGCCTCAGCAACGACAAGCGTAGCGAGCGCCTCCTTCGGCAGGAGGTGAACACCGTCGTTCCGGCCAAGCCGGAGTACATGCACTGGTCAGAGCGCCCGGTCACCTGGACTCGGGAGGACCACCCGGCCGTCATCCTGAACCCGGGTGGTTACACCCTCATCCTCAACCCAACCATCGTCGCACCTCGGTGCACGTGCAAGTTCTCTCGGGTTCTCATCGACGGTGGCAGCAGCATCAACATCCTCTACCGCGACACCATGACCAAGCTCGGCCTCGAGGCCAAAGACCTGGAGCCAACCCGGACGATCTTCCATGGCATCGTTCTCGGCCTCTCCTGCTCCCCGATCGGCTGGATCCGTCTCGACGTCCTGTTCGGAGACAGCAGCCACTTTTGACGTGAGCCGATCTGGTTCGAAGTGGTGGACCTGTCCAGCGTGTACGACGCGCTGCTGGGCCGGCCCACGCTCGCCAAATTCATGGCGGTTCCTCACTACGCCTACCTGAAGATGAAGCTATCGGATCCGAAGGGCCTCATCACCGTCGCCGGCGACTACCGCAAGCCCATAGGATGCGCCCGAGACGGCGCCTAGCTGGCCGAGTCGCTGGTTGTAGCCGAGGAGCGGCGCCAACTAGACCAGATCATCGCCTTGTCCCAAGAAGCTTTGGCCGCGCCGATCCCGGCCGAGGAGCTGGCTGACGAGGCCTCGTTCAAGCCCTCCAAGGAGACCAAGAAAGTGAAGCTGAACCTGAAAGATCCCAGCTGCAGGAAGTACGTTGTCATGGGCACCCGCCTCGACATCAAATTGGAGGCGAGCTCGTCGAGTTCCTCCGTGAGAATCGGGATATTTTCTCATGGACCCCAAAGGACATGTCGGGTATCCCGAGGAAGTACGCCGAGCACAAACTCCACGTCCGCAAGGACGCCAAGCCTGTCTGTCAACCGCTCCGACGTTTTTCCGAAGAGAAGAGAAGAACCATTGGTGAAGAGGTCGCCAAGCTCTTGGCGGCCGGCTTCATCATGGAAGTGTTTCACCCCGAGTGGCTGGCCAACCCTGTCCTCGTCCTGAAGAAGAACAAGACCTGGCGCATGTGTATCGACTACACCAGCCTAAACAAGGCCTGCCCCAAAGACTCGTTCGCCCTCCCGCGGATCGACCAAGTCATCGACTCCACTGCCGGGTGTGAGCTCATGTACTTCCTGGAAGCTTACTACGGCTATCATTAGATCAAGCTGGATCCGGCCGACGCCCTGAAGACGTCCTTCATCACGCTCTTTGGGGCGTATTGCTACATCACCATGTCGTTCGGCTTGAAAAACGCCGGTGCCACTTTCCAGCACTACATGCAGAAATGCCTGCTGCCACAACTCGGCCGCAACATCCACATCTACGTGGATGACATCGTGGTGAAGACCAAGCAGCACCTCACGCAACTCGACGACCTGAAGGAAACCTTTGCCAACCTGCGCGAGTACAAGGTCAAGCTCAACCCGGAGAAATGTGTTTTCAGTGTCCCGACCAGAAAGCTACTCGGCTTCCTTGTCTCGGAGCGCGGCATTGAGGCAAACCAGGAGAAAATCAAGGCCATCGAGCGCATGCGCAAGCCGGCTCGGCTGCGCGATGTCCAGAAGTTCACCGGCTACTTGGACCCGTTCAGCCGGTTTCTCAGTCGGCTGGGCGAGAGGGTCTTGCCCCTGTATCAGCTAATGAAGAAGACGACGCCGTTCGAATGGAACGACCTGGTGGACAAGGCTTTCCGAGATCTCAAGTGCATGCTTTCCACCACACCAGTCCTGGCCGCACCGGCCGAGAAGGATCCGCTGTTGCTCTATATCGCCACGATCTCGCAGTCGGTCAGCACGGTGATGGTGGACGAGCGACCAGAGAAGGACAAGGTCCAAGCCGTCCAGCGTCCCGTCTACTACCTGAGCGAGGTGTTATCCGCCTCGAAGCAGAACTACCCTCACTACCAGAAGATGTGTTACGGCGTGTACTTCACCGCCAAGAAACTGAAGCAGTACTTCCAAGAGCACGTCGTTACCGTGGTCAGCACGGCCCCTCTCGGAGAAATCATCGGGTGCCGGGATGCCTCTGGCCAGATCGCCAAGTGGGCGCTCGAGCTAGCCGGCCACACCATCCTCTATGAGCCCCGCACAACAATCAAGTCCCAAGCTTTTGCCGATTTCCACATAGACTGGACCGAGACCCAGTACCTACCACCACCGTCGGACTCGACGCACTGGCGCATGCACTTCGACGGCTCGAAGATGCGACTCGGCCTAGGGGCCAGCATCGTGCTATCCTCCCCCAAGGGCGACCAACTCAAATACACACTGCAGATCCACTTCGCTGCCTCCAACAACGACGCCGAGTATGAAGCCCTTGTGCACGGTCTCCGGCGTGCAAAGGAACTCAGCATCCGGCGCATCCTGTGCTATGGCGACTCGGACCTGGTGGTGCAGCAGTGCTCCGGCGAGTGGGACGCCCACGACTCCAACATGGCGAGCTACGGCTTCCTAGTCCACAAGCTGTCCGGATTCTTCGTAGGCTGCGAGTTCCTCCATGTCCCGTGCGCGGAAAATGAGGCGGCCGACACGCTCACCAAGATAGCCTCATCCCGGCAGTCCATATCGTCTGGCGTCTCCCTCGAGCACCTGCACAAGCCATCCATCAAGCCATCGGCGGACTCCGAGTCCATCCACGTCCCACTCGACCTGACCGCACCTCAACCCGGCTCGGGGGCTGCTCAACCCGGCCCGGGGACTGCCGAACCCGGCTCGGGGGCTGCCGCCACAGAATCCGCCATAGTGGCCGTCTTCACCGTGGTAATGGCGCCATCATGGGCGCTGCCGATCTCAGAGTTCCTGGAGAACGGGGTCCTCCCCATGGACGAGACCGAAGCCCGGCAAGTGCAGCGCCGGGCATCCGCCTACAGCATCATCAACAACGAACTCGTCAAGGGCAGCTCCACCGACATATTCTAGTGCTTCGTCGAGCAAGACAAGGGCATTGAGATCCTCCTCGACATACACCAGGGCGAGTGCGGGCACCACGCCGCCTCGCGGTCCCTGGTGGCCAAGGCTTTCCGCCATGGTTTCTACTGGCCCACGGCCCTCGAAGATGCAGAGTCGGTCGTCCTCAAGTGCGAGGGATGCCAGCGCTTCAGCAAGCGCAGCCACCAGGCGGCGTCGGCACTCTGGACCATCCCGATCGCCTGGCCCTTCGCGGTCTAGGGACTCGACATGGTGGGGCCCTTCAAGACCGCTCGAGGCAGCATGACGCATCTGCTGGTGGCGGTGGACAAGTTCACCAAATAGATCGAAGCAAGGCCAATCAAGAAGCTGGATGGGCCAACGGCTGTCTGGTTCGTCAAGGGCATCGCGGTGCGCTACGGCATGCCGAACATCATCATCACAAACAACGGCACCAACTTCGCCAAGGGCGCGCTTGCGCAGTACTGCTCCGTCTCCGGCATCCGCGTCGACCTGGCTTGCGTTCCACACCCGCAGTCCAACGGCCAGGTCAAGCGGGCCAACGGCCTCATCCTATCCGGCATCAAGCCGCGAATCATCGAGCCGCTCATCCGTTCACCTGGTAGCTGGCTTGATGAGTTGCCGGCCGTCCTCTGGAGTCTCCGAACAACGGCAAACCGGTCGACCGGGTTCACCCCGTTTTTCCTCTTCTATGGAGCAGAAGCGGTCATCCCAACCGACGTCGAGTTCGACTCACCGCGCCTCACAATGTACACCGAAGCCGAAGCCAAAGAAGCCCACGAAGATGGCGTCGATGTCAGGGGTTGGGTGCGACATATGCCAACGGATGGCTTGTCATGGTGGGAGCGAGTAGAACGTCACCGGTGCCTGGAAGCGGGATGAGGCGTAGACACGAACGCCGGCGCACTTTACCCAGGTTCGGGGCTCTCCTAGGAGATAACACCCTTAGTCCTGCTCTGGGGGGTCTCCACATGATCACTAAGGCACTAGTGAGTACAAATGGTGCTCCTCGAGCTGTATGCTAGAGGTAGAAGAAGGCAGGGCTTGCTCTCCTCACCCCTAGGTGTGAGTCTAATTCTAACAGGTTCGAACCCTTTGCATGGGTGCCCTGGGGGGTTTATATAGGCCTACCCCCCAGGGGGTACAATGGTAATCTGGCCGGGTGTAGGATCCGACTGTTAGTCTCTCTGGTCGCCGGCTTCTCTGCCGGCTGCTGGGGCCCGCCGCCTGGTGGGCCTCGCCGACTGGTCTGGTACGGAGCCGACAGGCCGTCTCCGCCGCTCGCGGGTCTTGCCGGCTGCTGATTACTATAGCTGCAACGCTAATGACGCACGCTTGGTCAGGGGACGTGGCTACAGTCCCGCCACCTGGCAGGAGATCACTGTAGCCACACCGCGTCTTATCTGGTTAATGGTACACGGGCCCCGAGGAAGGAACGGGCCGCCTGCTAGGAGCCGGCCTCCCTCTGGTCCGACTGGTGAGACTTCCGCCACCTTCCGGGCTCTCGCTGCCTGGTAGGGCCTGCCGTCTTCAGGCCGTACCGACAGGCGGTCGTGGGAGCAGGGCTCTGCCTGACAGGGATGTCATCAGGGGCAGAGTGGCAACAGTGCGGCGCCGGGCGGAGATCTCCGCCTATACGGAGCACTGTGGCCACGCCCGGCCCTGGATACGGGGGTGATGGGCTACACTGTAGCCTTGCATCGTCTTGTCTTCTTAATGGGGGTGCAGACTTTGAGGGCGCCATGGGCCGACTGCTAGGATCCGGCCTCTCTGGAGGCTGCCTGCTAGGAGTCGGCGTGTCTTGGAGCTGCCTTCCTGAGTGTGGCCGCCTTCTGGCAGTCGGCCACCAGAAGGCGGCGCTTCATCGCGACGCCTTGAGGGGCGCAGCCGGCCCCGATGTCTTGAAAGGTTCGGGGACTCGGGTTAGGCTACCCGTGGCCCATTACTCCGACAGTAGTCCCCGAAGCTGGTGAGGTGCCGCGGCCGAGGGGCCGAGGAGCCTCAATAGTTTCTTTCCCCGGGTGCTCTGGACAGAAGCTTCATCCGACTCCTGGTAAGCCGCCTAGTAGGAGTCGCCACGTCTAGTCGGATCCGTCTGAAACTTCGAACGTAGCGGCGGGAACTAAGTGGTGTGTTAGCTAAGCTTCTAGGCCCGCTGCCCGTCGTGGGCGTGCCACGTGGCGTCAGCCAGCCAGGCCAGCCTGCCAGCCCACGCGCGCGATGGGACGCGACTGCAGGCTAGGCCCGCCACCACCGGGCCTCGGCACGCGAGCGGATCCGCTGCGGCCGAGGCGGGTGGTTAAGTTTTCCCGCGGAGTTACTGCGCGCAGTAACTCGCGCGATAAAGGTGGGAACGTGGGGTCGTTGGCACAGTTAGTCCCACGATCCCACGCCCGCCCCTAGGCTTCATAGCCCGTAGGCTAGAAGTAGGGGAAGGAGAGGGAGCGGCGGCGCACGCGCGCCCCTCCACCCCGCTCTTGCCTCCTTCTTCTTCCTCTCGCCGCAGCGCCCCCGAGCCACGCTGGAGTGCTGCCGCTGTTCGTCTCCGTTGAGTTCATCCGCCCGAGCCCTCTTGGCCCCGCACCACTCTCAGCTCCCCCGCCGCGCCATCTTCTTCGTCGAGCTCTCCATGGCGCGCGAGCGGGGAGGAGACTGGGACCGGTCGAATGTTAATGAAGATCACATCACTTTCCTCCATGAGACGCGGCGTCTTCCCGGTACGGGCTACGTGAAGGCGCGCATGCCGCCGGTGGGGGAGATCTCGCCGGCGCCGGGGGAGGGCGAGCGGGTCGTCTTCCGCTCGCACTTCATCGCGGCTTCGGCCTGCCGGCGAGCGGCTTCCTCTGCTCGTTCCTCGAGTTTTATCACCTCCAGCCTCATCACATCACGCCCAACACTGTGATGCTCCTGGCCGCCTTCGTCAAGATGTGCGAAGGCTATCTCGGCATCCTCCCCACCATCGAGCTGTGGGGAGCGTTCTTCTACACCATGCTGGGCACCTCCGTCCGGGAGGTGGCAGCCCAGTGTGGTGCCTTCGTCGTGGTGCGCCGACCGTCGCCAAAGAATGCCTTCCCCACCATCAAGCTCCCACAGTCGGTCAAGATGTGGCAGTAATCTTACTTCTACGTGGACCTGGCCGTCGACTTCATCAACCTGCCGGCTTATGAAGCCGGCCCGCCGGCAGAGCCTCGGGCCAGCTGGGGCTACAAGCCGAAGCCGGTATCGGCAGACGGCGCCGCTGCCATCCAACGACTCCGGGAGCTTACCAACACCGAAGGCCTCAAGGCGTCCGAATTGTTGGTTGCCTTCGTCGCGCGCCGGGTTCTCCCGCTCCAAGGCCGGCCGCACCTGATCAGCCGGATGAGCGGGCATCACGACCCCTGCCGGCTGAGTACCAAGGAGATGCCGGCTGCCGAGTTGGTGAACGAGATCTCCGACCTCAAGCTAGAGGGGTCTTGGTGCTTCGGCAAGCGGCCATATTCCCGCGTCGACCCGCCACCTGCGGTAAGTTTTCCAATTCTTTCTTTTTGATACTCGTCTTAGTCTTCATCTTGGTCTTGATCAGCCGACCTCTCACCGCTTGAAATAGAACTACATGTCAGAAGCGGCGACCGCCAACGTAGGGGCGGGTGGCGACTACGAACCGGACCGGGCGGTGAGCGACGTGGACGACCCCGACTTGGGGGCGGCCGCCTTGGAGGACACCGCGACAGGCGGCGTCTATGAAGCAGGCGGCTCCGAAGAAGGCGGCATCGAGACCTGGCCTGACGATGATGAGGAGGAAGAAGAGCCGCGGCCCGTGCAGGGCGCTGACAGGGCAGACGCGGTCCCCTCCGTCGAGCCGACGGCTCGAGGCGGCACGCACAAGCGTAAACAAGGCACCATCTTGTTCGGCAGTGCGCCGAAGAAGGCGAAGAATCCGACCGCCGCGACCAGGCGGAAGGAGGCCGCAGCAAAGGCGGCCAAGTACCAGAAGCTACCAAAGGCGCATCCCATGGTGTCGGCGAGAGTATCCTTTCTTGTGCTGCTCTTCCTTGTCGATTCTTTCTGAACTTCCTTTGCTTTATTTTCTTGACATAGGGCTCCGCTCTCTCTTGAGCAGTCGGCCCCGCCTCCATCATTGGGTCGACGGAGACCTCCACCACAACCCGGCGAATCGATCCGTCCGCCGAACTCCAGGGGCGCGGGAGCAAAACGTGCGGGAGGTGCGCGAGGAGCATGAAGCCGCCCCCCTGGAGAAGGCGGAGGTAGACAAGGCGGAGGCTGCCGCTTTGAAAAAGATGGCGGAGGCCGAGGCTGCCACTGCGGCGAAGAAGCAGGCCGAGGAAGCCACGCGCCGTCAGTCGGTGTTGTTCGTCATCCTCCCGAACTCCGTGCCGCCACCGCTAGAGTTTGTGGCGCCGACTGGGGGAGCCGGTGATGAGCACCCGATCATGGAGAGGGACGGCAGCTGATAACCCACAAGTATAGGGGATCGCAACAGTTTTCGAGGGTAGAGTATTGAATCCAAATTTATTGATTCGACACAAGGGGAGCCAAAGAATATTCTCAAGTATTAGCAGTTGAGTTGTCAATTCAACCGCACCTGGATAACTTAATATCTGCAGCAAAGTGTTTAGTAGCAAAGTAATATGGAAGTAACGGTAACGGTAGCAAAGTAATATTTTTGGGTTTTGTAGTGATTGTAACAGTAGCAACGGAAAAGTAAATAAGCGAAGAACAATATGTGAAAATCTTGTAGGCATTGGATCGGTGATGGAGAATTATGCCGGATGTGGTTCATCATGTAACAATCATAACATAGGGTGACACAGAACTAGCTCCAATTCATCAATGTAATGTAGGCATGTATTCCCAATATAGTCGTACATGTTTATGGAAAAGAACTTGCATGACACCTTTTGTCCTACCCTCCCGTGGCAGCGGGGTCCTAGCGGAAACTAAGGGATATTAAGGCCTCCTTTTAATAGAGTACCAGACCAAAGCATTAACACATAGTGAATACATGAACTCCTCAAACTATGGTCATCACCGGGAGTGGTCCCGATTATTGTCACTTCGGGGTTTCCGGATCATAACACATAGTAGGTGACTATAGACTTGCAAGATAGGATCAAGAACTCACATATATTCATGAAAACATAATAGGTTCAGATCTGAAATCATGGCACTCGGGCCCTAGTGAAAAGCATTAAGCATAGCAAAGTCATCGCAACATCAATCTCAGAACATAGTGGATACTAGGGATCAAACCCTGACAAAACTAACTCGATTACATGATAAATCTCATGCAACCCAGCACCGTCCAGAAAGCATATGGTGGAATTACTCACGCACGGCGGTGAGCATCATGAAATTGGTGATGGAGGATGGTTGATGATGACGACGGCGACGGATTCCCCTCTCCGGAGCCCCGAACGGACTCCAGATCAGCCCTCCCGAGAGAGTTTAGGGCTTGGCGGCGGCTCCGTATCGTAAAACGTGATGAATCTTTCTCTCTGATTTTTTCTCCCTGAACACGAATATATGGAGTTGGAGTTGAGGTCGGTGGAGCACCAGGGGGTACACGAGGCAGGGGGCGCGCCCCCCACCCTCGTGGACAGGGTGTGCCCCCCTGGCCTTGATTCTTTCGCCAATATTTTTTATTATTTCCAAAAACAATTTCCGTGAAGCTTCAGGTCATTCCGAGAACTTTTGTTTCTGCACATAAATAACACCATGGCAATTCTGCTGAAAACAGCGTCAGTCCGGGTTAGTTCCATTCAAATCATGCAAGTTAGAGTCCAAAACAAGGGCAAAAGTGTTCGGAAAAGTAGATACGTTGGAGAGGTATCAACTCCCCCAAACTTAAACCTTTGCTTGTCCTCAAGCAATTCAGTTGATAAACTGAAAGTGATAAAGAAAGACTTATACAAACTCTGTTTGCTCTTGTTGTAGTAAATATGTAAAGCCAGCATTCAAGTTTTCAGCAAAGATTATGAACTAACCATATTCACAATAACACTTAGGTCTCATGTTTACTCATATCAATGGCATAATCAACTAGCGAGCAATAATAATAAATCTCAGATGACAACACTTTCTCAAAACAATCATGATATGATATAACAAGATGGTATCTTGCTAGCCCTTTCTAAGACCGCAAAACATAAATGCAGAGCACCTTTAAATATCAAGGACTGACTAGACATTGTAATTCATGGTAAAAGAGATCCAATCATAGTCATACCCGATATAAATTAATAGTAATAGATGCAAATGACAACAGTGCTCTCCAGCTGGTGCTTTTTAATAAGAGGGTGATGACTCAACATAAAAGTAAATAGATAGGCCCTTCGTAGAGGGAAGCAGGGATTCATAGAGGTGCCAGAGCTCGATTTTGAAATAGAGATAAATTATATTTTGAGCGGCATACTTTCATTGTCAACATAACAACCAAGAGATGGCGATATCTTCCATGCTACACACATTATAGGCGGTTCCCAAACAGAATGGTAAAGTTTATACTCCCCCTCCACCAAAAAGCATCAATCCATGGCTTGCTCGAAACAACGAGTGCCTCCAACTAACAACAATCCTAGGGGGAGTGTTGTTTACAATTATTTTGATTTGGTTTGCATAAATCATGGGACTGGGTATCCCGGTGACCAGCCATTTTCTCGTGAGTGAGGAGCGGAGTCCACTCCTCTTGAGAATAACCCGCCTAACATGGAAGATACAGACAGCCCTAGTTGATACACGAGCTATTCGAGCATACAAAACAGAATTTCATTTGAAGGTTTAGAGTTTGGCACATACAAATTTACTTGGAACGGCAGGTAGATACCGCATATAGTAAGGTATAGTGGACTCATATGGCATACTTTGGGGTTTAAGGGATTGCATGCACAAGTAGTATTCCCGCTTAGTACCAGTGAAGGCTAGAAAAAGATTGGGAAGCGACCAACTAGAGAGCGACAACAGTCATGAACATGCATTAAAATTAATATACACTGAGTGCAAGCATGCGTAGGATATAATCCACCATGAACATAAATATCGTGAAGGCTATGTTGATTTCTTTCAACTACATGTGTGAACATGTGCCAAGTCAAGTCACTCAAATCATTCAAAGGAGGATACCACCCTATCATACCACATCACAACCATTTTAATAGCATGTTGGCACGCAAGGTAAACCATTATAACTCATAGCTAATCAAGCATGGCATAAGCAACTATAATCTCTAATTTTCATTGCAAACATGTTTATTCATAATAGGCTGAATCAGGAACGATGAACTAATCATATTTACAAAAACAAGAGGGGTCGAGTTCATACCAACTTCTCCCATCTCAATCAGTCCATCATATATCGTCATAATTGCCTTTCACTTGCACGACCGAACGATGTGAATAATAATAATAGTGCACGTGCATTGGACTAAGCTGGAATCTGCGAGCATTCAATAAACAGGAGAATACAAGGTAATATGGGCTCTTGGTTAAATCAACAATAATGCATATAAGAGCCACTTCAACAATTTCATCATGGTCTTCTCCTATCGACCCCCCAAAAAAATAAAAGAAATGAAACTATTTACACGGGAAAGCTCCCAACAAGCAAAAGAAGAACATGAAATATTTTTGGGTTTTCTTTTTAATTACTACTACTACAGCAAGAAAGTAAACTAACTAAAAGCTATTACTAATTTTTTGGGTTTTCTGAAGGTTTATCAAACACACAAGAAGAAAGCATAAAAAGGAAAATAAACTAGCATGGATATTACAATGAAAGAGTATGAGCACCGACATCTAGCAATGAGTGTGTGAACATGAATGTAATGTCGGTGGGAAATACGTATTCCCCCAAGCTTAGGCTTTTGCCCTAAGTTGGTCTATTGCCACGGATGGCCTGGTGGATATCCAAAGTTGTAGTTGGGGTCGTACTGAGATGCAGCAGTCATTGCATCGTGGGCTGCAGCTTGGAGGCGAGCTATCTCAGCCCTGCTCTTATACTCGTCTGCCTCCTCTCTGGTTATGTAATATCTCCCCTTTGCGTGAAAGTCAAAGTAGGTGGAAGCAGGGAGAGCGACGTGATAGGTGCGTCGTCTATCAAAGATTAGTCGGTACTGGAGGAACTGATAGTTGGTCTCAACAAAATGATGACGAAACATAGCCTCATAATCTAAGTAAGCAGGAGGCAACTCAATATCATCCTCACGTATGGTTATACCAAGAAAATTAGCTATACGGGTTGCATAAATTCCACCAAAGAAATCTCCATTAAATCTATTATGATGCAACCTACGTGCAACAATGGCTCCCAAATTATAAGATTTCTCTCCTAACACAGCACTCCTAAGAATACTGAGGTCAGGGACACACATGTGACATGCTTCATCCTTACCATTTATGCACCTACCTATGAAGAGAGCAAAATAATGTATAGCAGGAAAATGAATGCTCCCTATGGTAGCTTGTGCTATATCTCTAGATTCCCCCACAGTTATACTAGCAAGAAAATCTCTAAATTCAGATTTGCGAGGTTCACTAGTACTACACATTGTGGAAGTTTGTAAGCAGTGGCAAAATCTACTAAGTCCATAGTATAAGAATTTTCATAAAGATCAATCAGGACAGTTTGAGAATTGCGTGAAGATGAAAATTCAAACCTCCTCATAAAGGAACTAGTGAGATAGTGGTACTGACGGCACTTTTCTGCCTCGAAGCTCACAAGATCGGCGTTACGCAAATATGCGTTAAATTCTTCCTTAATTCCTGCTCGATCCATGAAGTCCTCTGAAGGCCATTCACAAGGCCGCACCGGGGCGTCCCTCGGTGGTTGATCATCAGCATCACGCATTGCAAGCCTGGGTCCTTGCTTCCTTGAAGGACCACCTTGGTACATTTTCCTAAACGTATTTCTTCCTCTGCAAAATTTCTGAAATTTTTAGTAACTTCAAATAAAAGTGACTCAAGCTCAACAAAATTGATAGCAACTACTCCTACAAGTGCCTAGAGCCTATATCATGCATTAGAACTACTTGGAACCATATAAATTTGACATGCAAGCTCAATAACATGGTCACCTAGGCAACACAAATTTGCAATGAATAAAGCACTAGAACAAAAACTAATTGGACCAATGGAGGAGTCACATACCAAGGAACAATCCCCCAAAGTACTTTTGTGAGAGGTGCTTTGAGCAAGGAGATCGAAAATCGCAGCAAAATGAGCTAGAACTCGTGCTTGAGCTGGATCATGATTTTTTGGGAGGAAGAAGAAGTGTGTGGTGGCTGGCATAAATGGAGGGGGCCACCATGGGCCCACGAGGCAGGGGGCGCGCCCTGGACCCTCATGGCCAGGTGCTTGCTCCCCCTGATGTGTTCTCAGTGCCAGATATTCTCAAATATTCCAGAAAAAATCATATTTCAATTTCAGGGCATTTGGAGAACTTTTATTTTGGGGTATTTTTTTATTGCACGGATAATTCAGAAAACAGACATAAAATACTATTTTTACTTTATTTCAACTAAATAACAGAAAGTAGAAGGAGGGTACAGAAGGTTGTGCTTTCTAACTTCATCCATCTCATGCTCATCAAAAGGAATCCACTAACAAGGTTGATCAGGTCTTGTGAACAAACTCATTTCGAGTAACATGAAACCGGAGAAATTTCAAATAACACTATGTTACCTCAACGGGGATATGCACATCCCCAATAATAAGAATATCATATCTCTTTTTGACAGTAGGAAGAGGGAATTCAAAACCTCCAAAAATAATTGATGGAATTTTTCTAATAGAATTGATATTGTGGACTTGAGGTTGTTTCCTCGGAAAGTGTACCGTATGCTCATTACCATTAACATGAAAAGTGATATTGCCTTTGTTGCAATCAATAACAGCCCCTGCTGTATGCAAAAAAGGACTTCCAAGAATAATAGACATACTATCGTCCTTGAGAATATCAAGAATAACAAAGTCCGTTAAAATAGTAACGTTTGCAACCACAACAGGCACATCCTCACAAATACCGGCAGGTATAGCAGTTGATTTATCAGCCATTCGCAAAGATATTTCAGTAGGTGTCAACTTATTCAAATCAAGTATATGATATAAAGAGAGAGGCATAACACTAACACCGGCTCCAAGATCACATAAAGCAGTTTTAATATAGTTTCTTTTAATAGAGCATGGTATAGTAGGTACTCATGGATCTCCAAGTTTCTTAGGTATTCCACCCTTAAAAGTATAATTAGCAAGCATGGTGGAAATTTCAGCTTCTGGTATCTTTCTTTTATTAGTAACAATTTCTTTCATATACTTAGCATAAGGATTCATTTCGAGCATGTCAGTTAATCGCATACGCAAAAAGATAGGTCTAATCATTTCAGCAAAGTGCTCAAAATCCTCATCATCCTTTTTCTTGGATGGTTTGGGAGGAAAAGGCATGGGTTTCTGAACCCATGGTTCCCTTTCTTTACCGTGCCTCCTAGCAACAAAGTCTCTCTTATCATAACATTGATTCTCTGATTGTGGGTTATCAAGGCCAACAACAGGTTCAATTTCTATATCATTATCATTACTAGGTTGAGCATCATCATGAACATCTTCATTAACATTATCACTAGGTTCATGTTCATTACCATATTGTGTTTCAGCATTAGAAATAGAAATATCATTGGGATTCTCAGGTGTGTCTACAACAGGTTCACTAGAAGCATGCAAAGTCCTATCGTTTTTCTTTTTCTTCTTTTTAGAAGGACTAGGTGCATGTACATTATTTCTTTGAGAATCTTGCTCAATTCTCTTAGGATGGCCTTCAGGATACAAAGGTTCCTGAGTCATTTTACCAGTTCTAGTAGCCACTCTAACAGCAAAATCATTATTCTTACTATTTAATTCATTGAGCAAATCATTCTAAGCTTTAAGTACTTGTTCTACTTGAGTGGTAATCATAGAAGCATGTTTACTAATGAGTTTAAGTTCACCTTTAACTCTAGACATATAATAACCCAAGTGTTCAATCATATAAGCATTTTGTTTTAATTGTCTACCAAAATAAGCATTGAAATCTTCTTGCTTAACCATAAAGTTATCAAACTCATCCAAACATTGGCTAGCAAACTTAGTAGGAGGGATTTCAGCTTTATCATATCTATAGAGAGAATTTACCTTTACTACCTGTGTCGGGTTATCAAGACCATGAGTTTCTTCAATAGGTAATGGATTAAGATCATATATTTCTTCAACAGGCGGTAAATTAAGACCATGTATTTCTTCAATAGGAGGTAAATTCTTAACATCTTTAGCTTTAATGCCCTTTTCTTTCATAGATTTCTTTGCCTCTTGCATATCTTCAGGGCTGAGAAATAGAACACCCCTTTTCTTCGGAGTTGGTTTAGGAATAGGCTCAGGAGTTGGCTCAGGAGGTGTCCAATTATTTTCATTTGTCAACATATTATTCAATAGAATTTCAGCTTCATCTGGTGTTCTTTCCCTGAAAACAGAACCAGCACAACTATCCAGGTAATCTCTGGAAGCATCGGTTAGTCCATTATAAAAGATATCAAGTATTTCATTTTTCTTAAGAGGATGATCAGGCAAAGCATTAAGTAATTGGAGAAGCCTCCCCCAAGCTTGTGGGAGACTCTCTTCTTCAATTTGCACAAAATTATATATATCCCTTAAGGCAACTTGTTTCTTATGAGTAGGGAAATATTTAGCAGAGAAGTAATGAATCATATCCTGGGGACTACGCACACAACAAGGATCAAGAGAATTAAACCATATCTTAGCATCACCCTTTAATGAGAACAGAAATATTTTAAGGATGTAAAAGTAGCGAGTTCTCTCATCATTAGTGAACAGGGTGGCTATATCATTTAATTTAGTAAGATGTGCCACAATAGTTTCAGATTCATAGCCATAAAAAGGATCAGATCCAACCAAAGTAATTATATCAGGATCAATAGAGAATTCATAATCCTTATCAGTAACAAAGATAGGTGAAGTAGCTTAAGCAGGATCATATTTCATTCTAGCTTTCAGAGTTTTTTGTTTAAGCTTAGCTAATAATTTCTTAAGATCACTTCTATCATTGCAAGCAAGAAAGTCTCTTTTAGTTTCTTCATCCATAACATAGCCCTCAGCCACAATAGGCAATTCATATTTATTGCGAGAATCTTCGTCATCACTTTCATCAATATTATTAGTTTCAATAATTTCATTCTCTCTAGCCCTATCAAGTTGTTCATCTAGAAATTCACCAAGTGGCACAGTAGTATCAAGCATAGAAGTAGTTTCATCATAAGTATCATGCATAGCAGAAGTGGCATCATCAACAACGTGCGACATATCAGAATGAATAGCAGAAGCAGGTTTAGGTGTCGCAAGCTTACTCAAAACAGAAGGTGAATCAAGTGCAGAGCTAGATGGCAGTTCCTTACCTCCCCTCGTAGTTGAGGGATAAATTTTTGTTTTCGCATCTTTCAAGTTCTTCATAGTGACGAGCAGATGTAAATCCCAAATGACTCAAAAATAGAGCTATGCTCCACGGCAACAGTGCCAGAAAATAGTGTTCATAGCCCACAAGTATAGGGGATCGCAACAGTTTTCGAGGGTAGAGTATTCAACCCAAAGTTATTGATTCGACACCAGGGGAGCCAAAGAATATTCTCAAGTATTAGCAGTTGAGTTGTCAATTCAACCACACCTGGATAACTTAATATCTGCAGCAAAGTGTTTAGTAGCAAAGTAATATGGAAGTAACGGTAACGGTAGCAAAGTATTATTTTTGGGTTTTGTAGTGATTGTAACAGTAGCAACGGAAAAGTACATAAGCGAAGAACAATATGTGAAAAGCTCGTAGGCATTGGATCAGTGATGGAGAATTATGCCGGATGCGGTTCATCACGTAACAATCATAACATTGGGTGACACAGAACTAGCTCCAATTCATCAATGTAATGTAGGCATGTATTCCGAATATAGTCATACGTGCTTATGGAAAAGAACTTGCATGACATGTTTTGTCCTACCCTCCCGTGCCAGCGGGGTCCTAGCGGAAACTAAGGGATATTAAGGCTTCCTTTTAATAGAGTACCGGACCAAAGCATTAACACATAGTGAATACATGAACTCCTCAAACTATGGTCATCACCGGGAGTGGTCCTGATTATTGTCACTTCGGGGTTGCCGGATCATAACACATAGTAGGTGACTATAGACTTGCAAGATAGGATCAAGAACTCACATATATTCATGAAAACATAATAGGTTCAGATCTGAAATCATGGCACTCGGGCCCTAGTGACAAGCATTAAGCAGAGCAAAGTCATAGCAACATCAATCTCAGAACATAGTGGATACTAGGGATCAAACCCTAACAAAACTAACTTGATTACATGATAAATCTCATCCAACCCATCACCGTCTAGCAAGCCTACGATGGAATTACTCACGCACGGCGGTGAGCATCATGAAATTGGTGATGGAGGATGGTTGATCATGACGACGGCGACGGATTCCCCTCTCCGGAGCCCCGAACGGACTCCAGATCAGCCCTCCCGAGAGAGTTTAGGGCTTGGCGGCGGCTCCGTATCGTAAAACACGATGAATCTTTCTCTCTGATTTTTTTCTCCCCGAACATGAATATATGGAGTTGGAGTTGAGGTCGGTGGAGCACCAGGGGGCTCACGAGGCAGGGGGTGCGCCCAGGGGGGCAGGCGCGCCCCCACCCTCGTGGACAGGGTGTGGGCCCCCTGGCCTTGATTCTTTCGCCAATATTTTTTATTATTTCCAAAAATAATCTCTGTGGAGTTTCAGGTCATTCCGAGAACTTTTGTTTCTGCACATAAATAACACCATGGCAATTCTGCTGAAAACAACGTCAGTCCAGGTTAGTTCCATTCAAATCATGCAAGTTAGAGTCCAAAACAAGGGCAAAAGTGTTTGGAAAAGTAGATACGTTAGAGACGTATCAGCGGCGACGTCGTCATGCCGGACGTTATCGTGCCTCCGCCACCACCTTCTGAGGAGGCGCGAGACAAGCAGCCGGCTGATCCGCCGGCGCCACCAGCTGGAGACGAGATGGTGACGGGCCCGATCCCGAGGTCCGCACACCCTCACGCTGTCGGTTTGCAAAGGCGGATTCGGCGCCACGCCCGCTGGAGGCCGCAGCCACGAGCTCTTCGATCCCGGACGCCGAGGCGACCAGCACCGCACCCACTGAGTGGGTGCGGGGAGGCGGGACGGGCCCTTTGAATCAGGCGATCCTGGACGTCCAAGGTAAACTTCGTGCCGAGGCCGACGCCCTGAAGCGGTGCAACCAAGCGTTCCTGGAGTCGCGAGCAGTCGTCCGGGTACACTTCTTGCTTCTTCATTTTTAATTCTTGCATTTCTCTGTGGGGGCGCGCTAGCGTACCCACTAGGTATTAGTCCCCGAGTTTTGGGCCGGTTGCTGAGCAGGCGGCTCGGAACTTATTTGGCGAGCTCCGGGTACTAACATTGTTTGATATCTTCACTGCAAGATTATCATAACCTTCGCGCAGCCGCCTTCAACTCCAAGGTCCAGGAGCTGACTCAATGGACCGCCGACCTGTCGGAAAGACGGAGTAAGTCTTTATTTTCTTTCTCCGCGGGGGTGCGCTGGCGCACCCGCAGTCTGTAGTCCCAGAGATTCGGGCCGACTGCTGAGCAGTCGGGCCAGATCTCCCCAGCAACTATTTTTCTCCTTGTTGATTGTTGATGTCTTTTTTGTTCTTCTACTTTTGCAGAGGCCAACGCCACCCTACAATAGCAGCTGGGCGAAGCCAACACCGCGCTGCGCGCCAAGGAGGCGGACTGCAGCAAGCTGGCCGAAGAGCATGACCGACTGGTCATGCAACTGGTGGAGCAGGCGGAGCTTCTTAAGAAGACCCAGAAGGAGGCGGAGGACAAGGAGGCCGGTCTCCTTGCTGAGTTCGAGACCGAACGCTCCGCCTGGACTGGCAAGGAGGCAATGCTGACTGCCGGCTTTGGCGAGACTGAAGACATGGTTGATGGTGAGCTTCCTTCTTTAGTTTTTCTTTGAGCCGCCAGCTTGTGATCAAGCCGGCTTCTTGTTTCTAATTTGGCTCTTTTGCTTTTTGTCCGAGTAGACTTCTTCCCAGGTCACTCTGGTGCTGCCAACCAGGCTATCGAGGCCGATCGCGAAGGACGGAGGGCAGAAGGCGAGCAGATTGCTGCCGACGCCCCCCGCACTCTTAGCGAGCAGCTTCTCAGCATCCAGGCTCGTCTTTTCGGCCGGCTCATCGGATGCTGCGCCGCCTTCAACATGTCGGCGCCCAGGCGATCGCCGCCCTGTGGCCAGACATGCCGGCTCCACGTACACCCAGCCGAACTGCCGACTGGCTGGAGGTGGCGGCCGGCCGCCTTGAGGCTTGGAAGGGTTCCTCGGCCCGGGCCGGGGCACGCCGGGCCTTGGAGTTCGTCAAGGTGTGGTACCCTTGGCTAAATCTAGCCCAGTTGGCCACGCTTCGACTGGAAGCCCAAGAAGAGCTAGTGGCGGTGGAGCGTGAACTTGTCCAGTGAGCCGCGGCAATCGTCGAGTACACCAACACCAGCGTCTTTGTTCCTGAGCTGGCTGAGAATGGCACCAAGGCGCCGCAGGAGTGGTTCGGGCTGAACCCAAAGGATGGCGAGGACTCGGCCGAAGTGATCGACTCCAGTGACGAGGGAGAAGGAGGGAAGGGGAAGAAAGTGAAGAGGAGGCGCCAGAGGTCGGAGCGGACGGCCAGCCTCCGCTCGATCGCGCCTCCAGCAACGAGCCACGCCCGATCAAGCCGGCTACTGCTGAAGGCGACCATGTGGAGACCGACTAGCCGGCCATTCCACCAACCGGCACCACCGACTCCACCATTCCGCCGAACCCGTCTGCTGCTCCCTAGGCTGCCAATTTATCTTTGTTTTTACCTGCCTATTAGTCTCAGCAAAACTTTGTTAATTTTGCACAATTCCACCCGCGTGGTGTATTTCAAACTCCTGTTGAATGTTGGCCAAGGGCCTTTTGATATGTAAATATGCTCCCCGAGTTCTATCTTTCCTTGCTTTCTGCTCCTTGGCTTTTCCTTTGCCGCCCTCCCTCGACTGCCGTCTGGCCAGCCAAACAGCCACTCTACGGACTGCGGCTGGGTGCAGTACGTGGCTGCTTTGGGAGGGTATAGCCGATTTTTAGAGTTTTCTAGCAAGTTTAAGTAGAAACCGGCCGGCGGCTGCTCAGCAGCCGGTCGGCGAAGCAGGAAGCCGGCTTGAACTATGTGTATGCTTTGGGTCCTTGGCCCTTTTTCATGCGGACACCCTTTCTACCTTGACTCCTGCCCGCCGGACAACCGCTCTACAAGCTGCGGCTTCTGGCAGGTGAAGGCTTAAGTGCCAACACATTACTCGTCCGGCTGTAGGAAGCATTACATAACATAAGGCGGCGAGTCCCCGGGTCGACTAGTCGAACCCGGTGCCAGGCGGACTAATGAAATAACACATCGATACGCATAATACTTATCATATAGATAAAAGAGGGTAGTCCCCGAGCTCTTCTCGGGGGACCCGGAGTCTCCGTACTTAATACAAAAGTTGGCGTGGTACATACTGCATCAACTGTAAAACCTTCGAAGGAGGTTTGCATTCCATGGTCGCTCCGTCTCCTTGCCGGAGTCGTCTCTTTTGCGTGCTCGAGGCTTCTGAGCATCGATCAGGTAGTAGGAGTCGTTGCCCAACACCTTGCTGATGATGAAGGGGCCCTCCCAAGGTGCCGAGAGCTTGTGCTGGCCGGCTGTTCGCTGGATCAGCCGGAGCACAAGGTCCCCCTCTTGGAAGGATCTCCGCTTGACCTTCCGGTTGTAGTATCGGTGCAGGCTCTGCTGGTAGATGGTGGACCGGCTGAGTGCCAACAGCCAGCCCTCTTCCAGCAGATCGACACCGTCTTCTCGTGCTTCTTTTGCCTTCTCTTCGGTGTACATGGTGACTCGAGGGGAGTCGAATTCTATATCCGTCGGGATGACGGCTTCAGCACCGTAGACGAGGAAGAAAGGCGTGAAGCTGGTTGACTTGTTTGGAGTTGTGCGCAGGCTCCATAGGTCGGCCGGCAGCTCGTCGAGCCAACAGCCAGCCGACCGCTCCAGAGGCCGGACAAAATGAGGCCATTTGCTCGCTCCACCTGGCCGTTTGATTGCGGATGGGCAACGGACGCTAGGTCCAGTCGGATGCCCTGCATCACGCAGAAACGGGCCAAGGCGCCTTTGGCAAAGTTTGTGCCGTTGTCGGTGATGATGCTGTGTGGTATGCCATACCGGATGGTGATGTCAGAAATGAAAGTCAGAGCAGTCGGGCCATTCAATTTTGTAATTGGCTTCGCTTCTATCCACTTGGTGAACTTGTCCACCGCGACAAGTAGATGAGTCATGCCGCCGCGTGCTGTCTTGAATGGTCCCACCATATCCAGCCCCCAGACCGCGAAGGGCCAGGCAATGGGGATGGTCTTGAGTGCAGAAGCCGGCTAATGTGGCTTGGAGCGGAACTTCTGGCACCCTTTGCATTTCTAGACCAAGTCTTTGGCGTCTTCTAGAGCAGTCGGCCAGAAAAAACCGTGGTGGAAAGCTTTGGCCACGAGTGCTCTTGAAGCTGCATGGTGACCACACTCGCCTTGATGGATATCTTTGAGGATTGCTTGGCCTTGCTCCGGCTCTACGCAGCGCTGGTAAACACCAGTGACACTGCGCCTCACAAGTTCTTTGTTGACGATGGTGTATGCTGCTGCCCGACGCTGCACCTGTCGGGCCGAGATCTCGTCAGTCGGCAGCTCTTTATTCACCAGAAAGTGGAGGATGGGCTGAGCCCACGAAGATGCTGCAATTTCTTCGGCTGCTAGGACTGCTACTTGCACGAGGGCGGTTGGGCCGGGAGGCGGCGGGTTGGAGTCGGATGCCGCCTGCTGAGTCGATGAAGTCCCCGGGCCGACTGCTGCAGTCCCCGGGCCGGGTGCGGCTGCCGCAGTGCCCGGGTCGCCTGCCGAAATCCCCGTGCCGGCTGCTGGGGTCGTCAAGTCGGATCCGATTGCTTCAGGAGGAGCCGGCACAAAGATGGAATCCGAGTCTGGCGATGGCTTGACGGACGGCTTAACGAGGTGTTGTAGGGCGACGCCGGCTGGTATTGCTTGTCGGGTGGAGCCGATTCGTGGCAAGGCATCTGCTTGCTCATTGTCATTTCTTGGCACATGGAGGAACTCGCATGCTTCAAAGTATCCACTGAGTTGCTGGACGAGGAAGCGCTAGCTCGTCATGTTTGCGTCCTTGGCGTCCCAGTCGCCTGACGACTGCTGGACCACCAAGTCGGAATCACCATAGCACAGGATCCGGCGAATGCCGAGTTCCTTGGCAAGCCGGAGCTCGTGAATGAGTGCTTCGTACTCGGCAACGTTGTTGGAGGCGGCAAAGTGGATTTGCAGCACATATCTGAGCTTGTCGCCTTTGGGAGAGGTGAGGACGATGCCGGCTCCCAAACCGGTGTGCATCTTGGAACCATCAAAGTGCATCCACCAATGGGTGGAGTCTGGCGCTGGCGGCAGGTACTGGGTCTCGGCCCAGTCGACGAGGAAGTCGGCCAGTGCTTGTGACTTGATGGCGGTGCGAGGCCGGTAGTAGATGGTGTAGGGGGCCAAATCTATGGCCCATTTGGCCACTCGGCCTGAAGCCACTCGGCATGAACCAAGTAGCCTGTGAATTTTTGCACGTCTAGCAGTCGGGTGGGCACCTCCATCCTCTCGATAGCCTTGATCTTCACAGGGTTGCACTCTATGCCGCGCTGTGAGACCAGAAAGCCAAGAAGCTAGCCGGCTGGCACTCCAAAGACGCATTTCTCCGGGTTGAGCTTGATCTGAAATCGGCGCAAGTTCTCAAAGGTCTCCTTGAGGTCTTCTAGCAGCGTTCCACGCTTCTCCGTCTTCACCACAACATCGTCCACATAGACGTGGGCGTTTCTGCCTAGTTGCATGAGGAGACACTTCTGCATGCAACACTAAAACGTGGCGCCGACATTCCTCAAGCCGAACGTCATGGTCAGGTAGCAGAAGGCTCCGAATGGCGTGATGAAGACGGTCTTCAGCCTATCGGCCGGGTTCAGCTTGATCTAATGATACCCTGAGTATGCATCCAAAAAGCTCAATAGCTCGCATCTGGCTGTGGAGTCTATCACTTGGTCAATTCTTGGCAAGGCAAAGGGATCTTTGGGGCATGCTTTGTTGAGGCTGGTATAATCGATACACAAGCGCCATTGCTTATTCTTCTTCAGTACTAGGACTGGGTTGGCTAACCACTCTGGAAAGAACACCTCCATGATGAAGCTGGCCGCTAGAAGCTGGGCTATCTCTTCTCCAACAACTCTTCTGTTTCTTCTGACAGGCGGCGCAAGGGCTGCCTGACTGGCTTGGCATCAGGTCGGACATGTAGCTTGTGCTGGGCGAAATCCATCGGAACACCCGGCATGTCTTTGGGTGACCATGCAAAGATGTCCCGATTCTCACAGAGGAAATCGACGAGCTTGCTTTCCTATTTGCTATCAAGGTTTGCACCTATGGCAGGGTACCTCTCCGGGTGCTCGGGGTCCAAGGGTATCTTCTTGGTTTCTTTGGCCGGCTTGAATGAGCCCTCAGCTTCCGACTCCTTGGGGTTCGGTGACATTTCCGGCTGCTTGCCTGCCATTGCCACAACCCGGTCAAGGAGCCGCTTCTCAGCAGCGATCACGAGGGACTCGGCTAGCCGGCTGCTGTCTGCTGCACAGGCGGACGACTTCTTGTAATCCCCTGCTATGGTCAGGATTCCCTTGGAGCTCGGCATCTTCATCTTGAGGTAAGGATAGTGGGGGACCGCCATGAACTTGGCCAGGGCAGGCCGGCCAAGTAGCGCATGGTAAGGGCTCTCAAGGTCCACCACCTCAAACCAGACTAGCTCTCGGCAAAAGTGTTCTTAGTCTCTGAAGAGGACGTCAATCTGTGTCTTGCCGATTGGTGCACAGGAAAGGCCAGGAACTATGCCATGGAAAACTGTTCGGCTGGGCTGAAGATGTCTCTGCTTGATTCCCAACTTGTCCATAGTATCTTTGTATAGGATGTTGATGCTGTTGCCGCCATCTATCAGAACTCGGGAGAAGCCAGCAGACCGCCTCTCCATGGCAAAGGTGGCATCCAACACCAGAGCATAAGAGCCGGGATTGGGCATCACCTCCGGGTGGTCGGCTCTGCTCCAGCTGATGGGCTTCTCAGACCAATGCATGAACTCGGGGGTCTCTGATGCTACTACATTTACTTCTTGTTGTCGCTACCGTCTGTTGAGCCTGTCGTCAGCCACGCTGGTGAACACGACATAAGCTCCATGCTCTTCAGGATATTCATCTTGTATCGCGCCGGCTGGCCGAACCGCCGGCTGCTGAGGAGGAGGAGGCGGCGGGCCGGCAGGCGGAGGGGGCTGGAGTCCATCACCCTTGGCGATCCTGGTGAGCCAGTGGCACTTCCGGGTGGTGTGGTTGGATGGCTTCGCGCCGCTATGGAACTTGCAGGGTGCATCGAGAGTCTGCTCGTACGAGAAGGCGGGCAACCAGTTGGGCTTGCCGCCCTTCTGGCATTTGGGAGGAGGCTGCCCTTCCGGCTGCTGATCTTTGACTGTTGCCACTTGCCGGCTCGTGGAAGCCGGCTGCATGGCCTTGCGCTTGTTGTCGTTCAGTTGCTATCGCCGACTGGTGTCACCAGCCGGGGTCCGAGTAGCTTGAGGGGCCACCGTGCCCAACACGTTAACTTGGATTTCCGCCTTCATGGAGGAGTCGGCCGTGGCGTACTTGTCTGCTATGATCAGCAGTTCGTCGAGGGTCACCGGCTCCTCGCAGAGAAGCTTGTGCTTGAGGAGGGTGCCCTCTCAGCACCCGGCAGTGAAGTACTCGATGGCCTACACCTGGTGCACGCCCTCACAAGAGTTGCGCAGCTCGGCCCAGCGCGTGAGGTAGTCGCGAGTCGACTCGTTGGGGCCTTGGACGCACAAGGAGAGTTGGCGAGGCTTGGGCGGCCGCTTGTAGGTGCTGGTGAAGTTGTGGATGAATGCTTCAGTGAAGTCAACCCAGCTGTTGATGTTGCGTGGCTTCAGGCTGTTCAGCCACGTCCGGGCCATGCCCTGGAGCATGAGCGGAACGTACTTCACGGCAACGCGCTTGTTGCCGTTGGCGATGCTGACGGCTGTGGAGTTGTCGACCAGCCAGTCCTCCGGCTTCACGAAGCCGGTGTACTCGGGTGTATCTCTTGGGAGCGTGAACCCTCTGGGAAAGGTTCGTCTCGGATGCGGGGGCCTAAGCAAGGCGGACCCAGCTCATCTTCTTCTTCTAGCGCCAGGGATCGATTTAGGTGATCGATCCGGTGGCGGGCATCATTTTCTCCGATTCCTTCTCGGCGGCCAAGGCGATCGCCGAGTGACGGGTGATCAACAGGCGGCGGGGAAATGCGCCTTTCCCTGCGGGGAGGGGGAGGCGGACAGTCGTCTCGCCGCCGCACAGCTCTTGGGCCGTCTTGGTCGCGCTCGATGGTGACGTGAGTCCGGCTGCGGCTAGCAGCCAGCTCCATGTCTCTTCTATCACGGACGCCACCAGTCAGCGTCCGAGATGTCGCGCCTTGGTTCTAGCGAGGAGGCGGGTCGTCATTTCGCTGGTTGGGCGCTTCAGTGCGGCACCCGGCCTCTTGCTGCTCAGTAGCCACGTCGAGGAGCTGCTGGACTCGCTCCGTCATGTGGCGACGCTCGTCGCCCTCGAGCTTGTCTAGCTCGTCTGTTACCGCCTGGGCAGCGCGTATGTTCTCTGCAGGCGTGGCATAGCCAGGGCGATCTGTCCCGAACATGCTGGCGACGGTCGCGCCACGCTGCCGGACCAGGCCAATGTGGCTAGGACCACCAGGAGCCGGCGTGCCGCCGACAGCACGGTCCATCTCCCGCTGGTAGGCCTCCGAAAGGCATCTCATGCTGGCCAGCCGGTTGGCGCTTTCGACGAGCTGGACACGGCGTGCCTCCAGCGTCTCGGCGTCGATGTCTTCCGGGATGGGTGCAGTCAGGTCTTGCATCGCCGCCTGCAACGGATCCTGGCCACCTCCGCCAGAGTGCTCGCCGTGGCTGATAACGAGCACTTCCGTGACGGTGGTGCCGCCGCCGTCCGCGCGAGGAAGCGGCTCATCGTAGACCACCACGTTGGTGGGGAACGCTTCAAGCGACGCCGTGTCGAAGTCGACTAACATTGGGTCGGTGGAGCCAACCGACTCCAAGTCAGAAGCAGGCTCGCTGGCGACGTGGAGCTGATCGAGGAGGCTCAAAAGGCAGCTCTCAGGGCCATCGGTGCCCGCATCAGACGCGGGCTCGTCGGAGAGGCGAATCTCGCCAACAAGATTGGCGAGGCAGCTCACCGTGGAGGCAACCTCCGCGCCGCGCAGCGCATCGGCGCAGACGCCGTCTGGCGTGCCGGGCTAGCTGCGCTCGCCAGGAAGGAACAGGGTTCCTGTCCAGAACAGTCTCCGGGAGACGGTGCACCTTGCCCCATGGTGGGCGCCAAATGTCGGGGGTTGGGTGCGACATATGCCAACGGATGGCTTATCATGGTGGGAGCGAGTAGAACGTCGCCGGTGCCTGGAAGCGGGATGAGGCGTAGACACGAACGCCGGCGCACTTTACCCAGGTTCGGGGCTCTCCTAGGAGATAACACCCATAGTCCTTCTCTGCGGGGTCTCCGCAATATCACTAAGGCACTAGTGAGTACAAATGGTGCTCCTCGAGCTGTATGTGTCGGCGTTCTGGGAACGGGGGTCCCCAGACTTGCCTGCCTGCGGCCCACAGCGTGGCTAAGCCAGCAGGCCGTACGACCCATCTTCATCAACAAGGCATCCAAGACCCTCGCGAGGCAGACGACGCAAGACCTCCTCTGGAGCGGCCGAGCCAGGCAGGCTCACGAGGAGCGGAGATATCAAGGCGGGGCAAATCTCACGAGGCTCTCGTGACGTGAGCCATGACGAACGGCACCAGGCGGGCGCCAGCGCGCGCAACGTCCTTATTTCCTCTTTGGTGCTAAGGAGGCTAGCGCAGGCGAGGAGTCCCGAGGCATCAGGCAAAGGTTGCTATATTGGTGCAACGAGACCAAGACCAGGAGGACGGCAAGATGGAGGTCATCGTGGAGCACAAGGCAGCGTCACCGCCAGAGCTTTTCACAGGCGAAGACCACTTTTGTCAGGATAGCTTGTACTAGCTGTCCCCCTTCAAATTTGCCTACCGTTGTTGGCTCCCTTCCCGCTCGATATTTGGGAAGAGGACCAGGCCTATATAAGTAGAGCTAGCCACCATAGTAGGGGCATCTCATCTTAGCTTGATCCAACCCGATCAAGAGCCTACTCACAAGAACACCTCAACCTCAGGAGGCCGTTCTTCCCTTGTACTGTTCATTATCAGCCCTAGAGGCATTCCACCACCACCACACTGGAGTAGGGTATTACACCACAACGGTGGCCCGAACCAGTATAAACCTCGTGTCTTTCTGTGTTGCGAGTTCGTCGAGTTCATCCGCGAGATCTTAGTGAGCTAGGGCGTAGATCGGTAGGAGGGAAAGACTTCGCGTGCACCCCAGTGTTCGAACCTTAAGGGTTTGAACCCCACATCCGACAGTATGCTAGAGGTAGAAGAAGGGAGGCCTTGCTCTCCTCTCCCCCTAGGTGTGAGTCTAATTCTAACAGGTTCGAACCCTTTGCATGGGTGCCCTGGGGGGTTTATATAGGCCTACCCCCTAGACTGGTCTGGTACGGAGCCGACAAGCCGCCTCCACCGCTCGCGGGTCTTGCCGGCTGCTGATTACTGTAGTCGCAACGCTAATGACACACGCTTGATCAAGGGGGCATGGCTACAGTCCCGCCGCCTGGCGGGAGATCACTGTAGCCACTCCGCGTCTTATCTGGTTAATGGTACACGGGCCTCGAGGAAGGAACGGGCCGCCTGCTAGGAGCCGGCCTCCCTCGGGTCCGACTGGTGAGGCTTCCGCCGCCTTCTGGGCTCTCGCTGCCTGGTAGGGCCCGCCGTCTTCAGGCCATACCGACAAGCGGTTGTGGGAGCAGGCCTCCGCCTGACAGGGATGACGTCAGGGGCGTAGTGGTAACAGTGCCACGCCGGGCGGAGATCTCCGCCTGTACGGAGCACTGTGGCCACGTCCGGCCCTGGATACGGGGGTGATGGGCTACACTGTAGCCTTGCACCGTCTTGTCTTCTTAATGGGGGCGCAGACTTTGAGGGCGCCATGGGCCGACTGCTAGGAGCCAGCCTCTCTGGAGGCCACCTGCTAGGAGTCGGCCTGTCTTGGAGCCGCCTTCCTGAGTGTGGCCGCCTTCTGGCAGTCGGCCGTTCAGCCAGCCGGCCACTAGAAGGCGGCGCTTCATCTTGACGCCTTGAGGGGCGCAGCCGGCCCCGATGTCTACCCGTGTCCCATTACTCCGTCAGTCGACCTGCTCGAAGAAGCACGCCTCCTAGCGCTCAGCCGCTCAGCCATCTACCAGCAAGGCCTGAGGCACTACCACAACAAGAAGATCAAGACCCTCCCTTTCCGGGAGGGAGACCTTGTCCTCCGGCTCATCCAAGAGCAGACCGGCCAACACAAGCTGTCCTCCCCATGGGAGGGCCCCTTCATCATCAGCAAGGCCTTGTGCGATCGCAATGCGTACTACCTCATCGACGCCCGCAAGTCAAACAAGCACAAGAGGGACACCGCCGGGGAAGAAACAACCCTGCCATGGAATGCAGAGCTCCTCCGCCCGTTTTACAGTTAGCCGTGTGCACGTATGTATCGCTGCCTTTTGTAATCATCTGAAAACTATGGGATCCCCGAACGACGCTCGGGGGCTCCCCTTTCCGACCAAGCTATTGTGTCTCCTACATTTGTGCATTACTTTCGTCTTAAACCAACCAAACCACCGGATCGACTCGCTCGACCCGGGGGCTCGGGGGCTGGCCAGCTTGGCCAACCGCCGTTTTCCTTAGCAGCTCCTAACGCGTTGGATCGCCACGGCCTCTCGCTTTGCCCTAAGCCGCATAACCGGCTTCGGCTGTTGGCTGGCAAGCACATGAGACTAAAGCACCAGCACGCCACAAACACTAAGTCAAGAACCGCCGGGTCCCCCAACCCGGCCCTGCCACTTTAAGTTGCTGCACGACCGGCTGCTCACCAACCCAGCCCTGCCGGATTGCCGCCAGTCGGCCCAGTGGGTGTTTCTCTCGCGCTCAACGTTTCGAAAGCCTAAGTATCACACGCTCCTCTCAAAGGCCGAACCCCTTGTCACGGACCGGAGCCTTGGCCGTGAGACTCGCGGGGGGGGACTCAAAGGAGGAAAGTTGCGAGAAAACAACTCTAAAGACAAAAAGCAAAAGCGCAGGCATCCACGAAGTTTCTACTTACGGCCGGGTCGCTCAACCCGGCCTCACCGCTTTAAGTTGCCGCACGACTGACTGCTCGCCAACCCGGCCCAGCCGGATTGCCGCCATCCGGCCCAGTGGGTGTTTTGCTCACGCTCAACGTTTTGGAAGCCTAAGTACTACACGCTCTTCTCAAAGGCCAAACCCCTTGTCACGGACCGGAGCCTCGGCCGTCAGACTCGTCGGGGAGAAGCCCAAGTTGGGAAAGTGCGGGAGAACGGATCGAAAAAACAAAAAAGCAAGAGTGCAAACATTCACGAAATTTATACATCACCATTTTAAATTTAAACAGGCCCAGGGACAGAATTCATTACACCCGGATACCCCAAGTGGGTGGGTGGACCTGCTACCTAATAGAAATTTTTACTAAGTTAAAAAACAGGCAGCCTCAGGCATCTCCCTCGATGGCCTCCGAGATCGCCGAGGTACCGGTGTCCCCCTCTTCGGTGCCCACGTCGCGGTAGACACCCGTCTCCTCGAAGCTGCCCTCTGGGTCGTCCAGAAGCAGGCCGTAGTCGTCGGCAGGCACGACTCCGACATCCTCCGACCGCTCCGGCCAGAACTCGTCGTGGAAGGCGAACCCGGCGATGTAGCTGGCCCGAGCAGCAATCCGACCGGCCTCCGCCTGCAGCTGGCTCTCCGAGCCGGCTCGCGGGCCCATCAACGTGTCCAGTGACAAGTCCGAATGCCAAGACATCGCAAATCGGAGCGCCATCTCGGCGCCGGCACGGGCGATGGAAATGCGCCAGTCATGGAGCCGATCTGGCCCCGCCTCCAACTACCGTGCTAGCCGCGTGAAGCTCTTCTGCGCGACGGAACCCGGCCAGAGGGCCGCCATCATCGCCGCGCCGGCCTCAGAGAGCCGCCCCATCTGCTCGCTCAAGACTCGCAGATGGGCCTCGGCGGCGGTCACGATCTCCGGGAAAGTCCAGGCCACCCGCGGGTCAGTCCGGGAGCCAACGATCCCCTGCGGGTCATGCTGAAAGCGGACCGCCTGCTCCGCCAGTTGGCGCATCTCCGGGAAGGCCCCTGTCAAGAAGAAAAGCAAGTCAGAAGAAAAGTCACCAAGGACAAAAAGCCGGGGTCCCAACCCGGCAACAACAAAATCCAAGGAAAGCACTTACTGGAGAAGGACTCTTCCAGGTGCTGCGCTTCGAGCAACGTACCACGCCGCTCCCGAGCGGTGGTGCGGTCACGCTCCTGGAGCGTCTTCTCTAGATCGGCGACCTTGGCAAGGGCCGCCTTCAGCTCAGCGTCCTTGTCCTCGGCTGCCTTCACGGCCTCCTCGCGGCGCCGGGTCTCCTCCGCTGTGGCCACCAGCGCCTTCAGGCGCTCCACCTCGGCTTGGAGCTGCCCCTTGTCGTCGGCCAGCTTGCCGCATTAATGGTCCGCCTCAGCAAGAGCCTGCTGCGCCTCCACAATCTTGGCGGCCTACACCTTGAGGCGCTCTACCTCGGCCTCAAGACGGCCCTTGTCGCCCGCCAGCTACTCCCGCAGCTGGCTGGCTTCGTTGAGCACCCGCCGGGCTCCCGTTGCCTCCGCCCTCGCCCTCTCCACCTCGGCTCTAAACTGACCGGCGTCAGCAATGAGCCGGTCGTAGTGGAAGCCGGCCCGAATCAACCAGGTCCTCCAAGACAGCACCTCGGCTGCAGATGAAAGATTCAGAAACAAATTACTATTTTTAAGATTCGACCCAACTGGTACGCAGTTGGCCCGAATCTCGGGGGCTACACCCAGTGGGTGTGCTAGCGCGCCCCCACTAAAAAAAGCACGCAAGAAAAGTACCTGCCACGACGCGGAGCTCCTCCTCCTTGGCGGCGAGCCGTTCCTTGAGACGTCGGTGCGCCTCCAGGAGCCGGTTGAAGACGCTGACCCGATAGCAGTCCAGTTGCTGCAGAAAGCAACAATCAATACAAGACAACAAGTGAAGATCAAGCTTCAAAATATCGGATATCGGTTTCGCTTTGACATATCGGATGTCGGTTATCGGGTGATATATCGGACGATATGTAGATATATCAGAGAAAATATGTCTAGTTTTTTTCATTATTCTTGTTCAAAAAAAATTATTTTTAGTAAAGAATGTATGACGCCAATGCTTTAACAACACTTTTTGCTTCCTAGTTTATTAATTTTTTGGTTAAGAAATTATTAAGGAAAGATTCACAAAATCCTAACTCTATGATTAAAAACAATACGATATATATGCATTTGTACGGAGCATTGTGCATGACTTTGATAATATATAATGAAGTTGTAAATGAATAATCATATTTCACTGCTTTCTACTAAAGAATTGTTGTCATCTACATATCGTTCTATATCGGTGGACATATCGGGCTAGATATCGGCCATATCGGTCGATATTTCAGTCCATATCAGATGATATGTTCGAAAATGATATTTCCAAAATGATATGCTATGTTTATATCGGTAGAGCCCCAAAAGTGATATATCGGCCTATATATCGGTCGTATCGGCCAAGATTTGAAGGCTTGGTTAAGATTTGACCCAACTGCTACGCAGTTGGCCCGCATCTCGGGGGCTACACCCAGTGGGTTAGCTGGCGCGCCCCCACAAGGAAGAGATAATGGAAAACTTACAAACACGGCGTGCTCCAGCTCCTACGTCGCCTCCACCTTGGCCTGGGCGAAGGCCTGAATCCGGTCCGTCCGCCCTCACAGGCGCCGGGTCACGGCGGCCATCGCCGCCTCCTCCTGCGACGGAGGCCCGAAGAAGACCTCGCCGGACCCGCTACGCGTTGGCTGGGACCCGGCGGCCCAATGACCCACTGACCTGAGCACTAGGGCGTGCTCCCCGCTGGCTGCGCCCCCTGCGGCTGGCGCCCTCTCTGGCGCCCTCTCCGGTTCGGTGGCCGGAGCGGCCCGTGGCTCCCCCACCAACGGCGCCTCGTTCGTGGGCGCCTGGGGCATTCCCTCTGGTGCCATCCACGGCGCCTCCGCGACGGCGTCACCGCCGCCTCCGTTGACCCCCGTCCGCTCGACCACATCGGTCCGCAGCGGGGTGTCGTCCCCAACAACCACGACCTCTCGGTCGAGGTCCATCACATCCGCACGACCGCCTTGGCCGTGCTCCTCTCCGACGATGGCACAAAGACCGTCGCCGCCACCACCGTCCCCGCCGGCATCTCCGGCCATGCCGGATCCTCGCCAGCTAGCGCCCACGTCGTCGCGGCGCTAATCCAAGCCTGGGCCTATGCCGCCTCCTGCTCCGCCTCGGTCCGGTTCCGGTCCCTCCAGGCCAGGCCTTCGGCGTCGACCGGGTCCAGGCCGAGATCCGGGTCCACCTGCTCCTCCTCCTCCTCCCCGTCCCGGTCGACGGTGCCGGACCGGCTCCTCCAGAACGCGGCACCCTCTTTGGATGCCGTGTCCACCGCCACCAATGCCAGCAAGATCGGCGACCTGAAACCCACCCCGGCACCACCGCAGAGCCGCACGGCTACTCGGTTCAAGCAAAAGAAACTGACCCCGGCACCACCGGAACAACGGGCCTCGCCGCCCTCTCCTGCGGAGCGGCGCGCCTCCTCTTGGCGGGCGGCTTCGCACCCCCCGCCGGGTCCGCCGCGCGCTTCGCTATCGGGGCCCGCGGCGCGATGCTGTCCTTCCCGTGCGGCCGCCTCGCCGCCGACGTCCCCCGAGATGACCCGGCTTCGGCCACGCCGCCGCCTCCTCCACCCAGCGCCGCTACATCAATGGCTCACGTCAGCATCCCCAATGCCGCCACATGATCGGCAACTCAAGAGGTAAAGACAAGACTCACCCGCTCGGTGCCCTACACCCGTGCCAGCGGTCGTCCCCTCCCCTCCGCCATGGGCCTCGGGCTCCTCCGAGGCAACGCGCACCACCTGCGCCCATGCCCGTTCGTAAGGATGCTGGATGGCATTTAGAAGGACCTCCCGCGTCACATTAGGGGGAATAAGGAGATAAGCAGCAGCAAAATATGAAGACCAAGCACTCACCAACGGTGCCGGGTTCGCATGGCTGTACGGGGCTTTCCCAAACTCCCAGTCACCCTGCAGGTTGGCCTTGGAGATGTCATTGACCCGACGCACAACCTGGTCCGCCGCCAGCCGCGTGTTCGCCATGTGGTTGGGGTCCTCGAGGCCGGTCATCTGACTGATGAGGTGGATGCGTTGCTGCAGCGGCAGCACTCGATGGACGATGAAGGCGGTGATGAGGTCGGTGCCGGTGAACCCCTCTCGCTCCTTCATCACCGACACCCGCTCGCAATGGTTGAGCACCTCCTGCGACCAATGCTTGGGGTAGTACCCCCAATTCTGCTTCTCCCTCGGCGGCGAGTTGACGAAGGGCGGCAAGTTGATGCGGTCCGCGCCGAGGTTGCAGACATAGAAGAAAGAATTCTGCCACTTCTTGGCAGAATTGCTGAAAGTGCAACTCCCTGGGTGGTTTTGGTAATTCCTAACAACATATAGCTCATTGAGATAATGCTATTTCAAGATAAATATTTTAGGAAAGCTCAATGATTGGCATGGCATGGATTAGAAAGTGAACCCTTCAAAATGCTAAGGACAGAAGATTGGCTCAAGCTCAAAGCACAAGACTCTACATTTTCTATTTTAGTGATCCAAGATCACATTGAGTCTATAGGAAAAGCCAATATTATTAAGAAGGGGTGAGGTGTTGCTTAATGAGGTTCTTGCTCAAAATGCTTAGTGATATGCTCCAAAACCCTCCACTACTTTCTCACATCCATATATGTACCAAACCAAAAAGTCCAACTTGGCCCCACCAAAATTTCATATCCGGAGCCACCGAGTTCAGTTGACATAGCCACTGCCAGAAACCCTAGTCTTTTCGGTCTCATCGATAGGGATCTCGGTCTCACCGAGATGGGATTGTAATCTCTCTGTTTCCCTTCGTAGCGTTTCGGTCAAACCGAGATGAGCGATCTGTCCCACCGAGATTGCAATGCAAACACTCTGTTTCCTTTTCGTAACGTTTCGGTCCAACCGAGATGACCGAATCAGTCCCACCGAGTTTGCCTGACCAACTCTCTGTTTGTCTATTACCAAAATCGGTCTCACCGAGTTTGTGTAATCGGTCTCACCGAGATTACGTTATGCCCTAACCCTAACGAATTCGGTCTCACCGAGTTGACGTGTCGGTCCCACCGAAATGCCTAATGGTCACATTATGAACCAAATCGGTCTGACCGAGTTCTCTGAATCGGTCCCACCGAGTTTGGTGATTTGTGTGTAACAGTTAGATTTTGTGTGGAGGCTATATATACCCCTCCACCCACTCTTCACTCGTGGAGAGAGCCATCAGAACATCCCTACACTTCCAACACATATTTTCTAAGAGAGAACCACCTACACTTGTGTTGAGGTCAAGATATCCCATTCCAACCACATAAATCTTGATCTCTAGCCTTCCCCAAGTTGCTTTCCACTCAAATCTTCTTTCCACCAAATCCAAATCCTGTGAGAGAGAGTTGAGTGTTGGGGAGACTATCATTTGAAGCACAAGAGTTCATCATCAACACACCATTTGTTACTTCTTGGAGAGTGGTGTCTCCTAGATTGGCTAGGTGTCACTTGGGAGCCTCCGTCAAGATTGTGGAGTTGAACCAAGGAGTTTGTAAGGGCAAGGAGATCGCCTACTTCGTGAAGATCTACCCTAGTGAGGCAAGTCGTTCATGGGCGACGGCAATGGTGGGATAGACAAGGTTGCTTCTTCGTTGACCCTTCGTGGGTGGAGCCCTCCGTGGACTCGCGCAACCGTTACCCTTCGTGGGTTGAAGTCTCCATCAACGTGGATGTACGATAGCACCAACTATCGGAACCACGGATAAAAAATCTCTGTGTTAACATTGCGTTTGCTCCCTCAAACTCCTCCCTTTACCTTCATATGCAATTGTTTTACATTCCGCTGATATACTCTTAGAATTGCATGTGTAGGTTGATTGCTTGACTTGTGCTAAGTTGCTAAAATCTGTCAAGAACTAAAATTGGGAAAAGGCTAGATTTTTATTTGGTCAAGTAGTCTACTCACCCCCCCTCTAGACATACATTTGATCCTACAATCCTCCAGCGGCATCTTCGGGCAGTCAGCGCCCGACCGCTTGGAGATGACGGCGGCCCCACACTCAGACATCTCTTCGGCCTTCGGCCCCTGCTGCTTCAAGGAGAAGAAGCGTACCCAGAGGTCGATCGAAGGCTCGACCCCCAGGTACCCCTCGCAGAGCATGAGGAAGCCCGACAGCTGCACGATGGCGCCGGCGCCAAGATGATGGGGCTGGAGCCCGAAGAACTCCAGGAAGTCATGGAAGAAGCCGCTCGAGGGAAGCCCGAACCCGCGCTTGAAGTGCGGGAAGAAGACCACGCGCTCCGTGCCCTCGGGCCGTGGCTCCTGCTCGCCCTGCGGAAGGCGCGCAGCGACCTCCGTCGCCCCTGGCAGGCGCCTGGTGGTGCAGAGGTAGGCGATGTCATCAAGCGTGATGGTCGACCCCATCCACGAGCCCAACGGCAGCGCCATCGACAAAGATACGAGAGAAGAAGGAGAAGGTGGCTACGAAGCTCTGCTCAAAGCAACGGGCGTCACGGTGCGCGGCGGTCGCAAGAAGCAGAGGAAGGAAGACGAAGGCAGGGGGCGCGAGCAAGAATGATTTCTGCCACCAACTCCTGGCCCCAATTTATAAGCCGCGGTTTGAAACGTGGGGGAGTGGGATCGTTTGCGCCCCCTCTCCCACTTCCCCACAATAACTGCGCACGTACATGCGCATTAACTGCCTCGAGAATGGCAACCAACTTGCGGACACCGCAATAAATCTGCGCGCGTGGGCCGAGGGCGCGCGGCCGCGGGCCCCAACACGTCGCCCTGTCCTGTCGTGCGCGTGGCCTGTCAGGCCCTTCCGGCTCCCAAACGCCATGTGGCGCCCACACGAAGCCCAAAAGATTGCCTCAAAGATTCGGTGGACTCCTCGATTTCCCGCCGCTCTCGGGATGCCGTGATCCGGCTTCCGGAAGCCGGCACACTGTGGGTGTTGCCGGACCCGGCGGTCACAAAATTTGCCTCCTTCATAGGGGGAAACTACGAAGGCCCTCCCATCCGAAGACGGCGGACCTTCACAGCTTCGGGGACTACTGTCGGGGGATGAACCCCGGGCAGGCAACGGAACCCGAATCCTTTTCAGAAACAATGGGGCCAGCATTGCCCCTCAAGAATGGCTCATGCTTGGCCGGGTCGCTCGACGTGACCAAGCCCCTCGACCCGGCCTGATCCTCGTCCCAGCCAGACCCCTCGACTCGGCCCCAACAACCAGCTCAAGGCAGCCGGACCCAGCACATCAAGACTACTCCAACAAGCCAGCTCCTCCCTCGGTTTGTTCTCCAACCCGGCCGAGGGTCAGCGACCGTCCCATCCCAGCCGTACGATGGGACGAGTCTCCACGAACTGATGACCAAAGCCAAAGTGTCCCGCCCATGCCTCTAGTCAGTCGAGCATGGAAACAGTGCCCCCCACCTACCCGCTGGCTAGGGCCGGTGTGGCAACAGTGCACCCGTCATCACCCATGACGTCAGCAAGCGGCGACCTGACAAGGCGCCACTATAGCCGACTCAACCCGGCCACTCCCTGATGATCAAAAAGACGGCCAGCAGTGCCCCCGTACCCGGCGGGCCCCGCGCCCGGAGAACCCGGCGACACCTGGCACCCGGCAGGTCCCAGCACCGGGTTCCTAGACACTGACAACCCGACCCTATGGCCTAGTAGCATTACCATTGTACCCCTGGGGGTTGACCTATAAAACCCCCCAGGAGCCCTCATGCATACGGCCGACTCTTTCACTCATCCACTCACTCACACACCTAGCAAGCAACACCCGAGGAGACGGAGCTGCCTGAGCCTTGGCCAGCCTCCCTTCTTCCTCCGTACAGCTCTAGGAGCAACCTTGTACTGATACATATTAACTACATTCGCCAGGACTAGGGGTGTTATCTCTCCGGAGAGCCCCGAACCTGGGTATGTCTTGCGTCCCACGCTCGCTCATGCCGACCTCGCCTCTGGAGCCCACCAGTGCCCTCGAGCCTCCTCCTATCTATAGCCATCCCTTGGCATCTGCCGTGCGCCCACCATGACAAACCTATTCACATAGTGCCAAGTGCCATAGTCATTTTATATCATTTTTTGGTACCAACCTATTGACATGGTGCCAAGTGCCAGTTGCTGTTTTCTGCATGTTTTTTACATCGCAGGAAATCGATATCAGACGGAGTCCAAATGCAACAAAACTCCTTGGAGATTTTTTATGGACCAGAAGACATGTAATGGGCCCTGGCTGCGCCTGGGGGTGCTCCGAGGAGAGCACAACCCACTAGGGCGTGCCAGGAGGCCCAGGCACGCCCTGATGGGTTGTGCCCACCTCGGGTGCCCCCGGACTGCCTCTTTGCTCTATAAATACCCCAATATTTCCAAAACCCTAGGGGAGTCCACGAAATATTCATCCAGCCACCGCAGAGTCCAGAACCACCAGATCCAATCTAGACACCATCTCGGATGGGGTTCACCACCTCTATTGGTGCCTCTCCGATGATGCGTGAGTAGTTCTTCGTAGACCTTCGGGTTCGTAGTTAGTAGCTAGATGGCTTCCTCTCTCTCGCTGAATTCTCAATACAATGGTCTCTTGGAGATCCATATGATGTAACTCTTTTGCGGTGTGTTTGTCGGGATCGATGAACTTTGAGTTTATGATCGGATCTATATTTTTATATCCATGAAAGTTATTTGAGTTTCTTTGATCTCTTATAGCCTCGTATTTCTTCTCCGATATTTGGGTTTTGTTTGGCCAACTTGATCTATTTATCTTACAATGGGAAGAGGTGCTTTGTAGTGGGTTCGATCTTATGGTGCTTGATCCCAGTGACAGAAGGGGAACTGACACGATGTATCGTTGCTAGTAAGGATAAAACGATGGGTCTATCTCTACATAGATAGATCTTTTCAACATGATGTCATCATTCTTATTGCATTACTCTGTTTCTCCATGAACTTAATACACTAGATGCTTGTTGGTTAGCGGTCGATGTGTGGAGTAATAGTAGTAGATGCAGGCAGGAGTTGGTCTACTAATCTTGGACGTGATGCCTATGTCATGATCATTGCCTGGATATCGTCATGATTATTTGAAGTTCTATCAATTGCCCAACAGTAATTTGTTCACCCACCGTTTGCTATTTTTCTCGAGAGAAGCCACTAGTGAAACCTACGGCCCCCGGGTCTCTTTCTCATATATTTGCCTTTGCGATCTACTTTTCCTTTGCATTTATTTTCAGATGTATTAAACCAAAAATACAAAAATACCTTGCTGCATTTTATTTCTATTTATTTTGTTTGGCGTTCGATCTATTAATCTACTACAATTTTATCTGACGTCCGTTTGCCAACTTGAGGCGCCGTACCCGGAAGGGAATGACAACCCCTTTAACATGTCGGGTTGCGAGGATTTGTTATCTATGTGCAGGGGCTGTTTACGTTGTGTTGCTTGGTTCTCCTACTGGTTCGGTAACCTTGGTTTCATATCTGAGGGAAATACCTACCGCCGATGTGCTGCATCATCCCTTCCTCTTTGGGGAAATACCGACGTAGCTTCAAGCGACATCAGACGATGATGGTGACGCTCTTGCCGTGGTGGAGGATCTTGAGCCGCTTGCTCCTCGTGCTCCGCTTGATTAACTTGAGGTTGAGGGTGTGGGATTCTTGCATAGTTCCTCATTTCTTGTTGTTCCTCAAGGCGTGCGGTTTCTTCTTGTCGCTCTTGTCGGAGGGCCTCTTCTTGTAGACGCACTTGGTGGTTGCGCTCGTCGACGGCTTGTGTTGCTTTGCGTAGAGCGCATTGGGATTCAAGGGTTTGGTCCTCACGACATTGTTTTGCTTGTCGAGGGCCATCGCCATCTTGATGTTCGTGTTGATCTTAGCGTATTTGAGCTTGCTCTTGGACCAGAGGATCATTACTTTGTCGCCGTAGGCATTCACGTTCCTGGAGGTGGTCTTGTAAACTGTTGGCGACAATGCGAACAAACTCGTGGAAAACTTGCATCCGAAGAAGATTCCAAAGAATGTCGACTTGAAAGGCGTCGGCTTGAGTATGATGAAGATGTAGAAGAGCAATTGGCCATCATACCTCGTATGTCTTCCTTGAGTGATGCCATCGATCTGTCGAAGTAGTCTCGTGTATGTTGCTTGGATTGTCGCAAGTCTGTAGCGAGTATGTCGATGCGTTCGCCCAATTCTTCTTGTGCTTGATGCAAAGCTCTTTGTGTGCCGAAGAGGTGGTTCTTAGTGACGTAGTTGTTCGGGTCCTCATCTTGCTTGATGAAGAGTGGATTCTAAGAAGTATTTGTCCTATCCATCGTCTCAAGCAAGTATGTGAGTGGAAGAAAGGAAATAACTATACCAAATGTACCTTATCCGATGTTCAAAATGGATCAATGATCTCTCAAAATGTAGCAAGGAAATAGCACAATTGGTACCGGATCTTGTCGATTTCTCACACCTACACAGATAAAGCTTTTGGTGGATCTTGGTGAGGATGGTGGCAAAAATTATGCAATTGTTAGAAAGGTTCAATAATGTTGAAAAAGAATCGCAAATTCAAAAATGCAACAAGTAGACCAATAGCAAGATGTGGCACATGGAAACACACGCACAGATAGATAAATGGGGCCTTGCAACCAAGGAATGAGATCAAATGTGGAAGCCACGAAAAATGCTCTTTTTTCACAACCCAAGAGAGATGCTAGCATGATTTCTCAATACGCGGATACGAGACTTGTGCACAACCTACGAAGCAGAAATGCAACGAGTATGCTATATGTATTATGTTCCGGTGATATGTTCCAAGATGATTGAATATGTGATACGTCTCCAACATATCTATAATTTATGAAGTATTCATGCCATGTTTACAACAATTTTATATGGTTTTGGTATGATTTGATTAGAACTAACCCGAACAGATGCTATTTTCAGCAGAACTACCGTGGTGTCGTTTTTTTTGCAGAAATAAAAGTTCTCGGAATGGGCTGAAAATTTAAGGTGATATTTTATGGACCAAAAGAGACCCTCGAAGCACTGGAGTTGAGCCAAAAGAGTCCCGAGGTGGCGGAAAGGGTAGAGGGCGCGCCCACCCCCCTAGGGCGGCCCCTAGCTTGCTGCTGCCTCATGGACCCCCTGACGTGAAACCAACGCCCAAAATTCCTATAAATCCAGAAACCCCCAAAAGGAAACCTAGATCGGGAGTTCCGCCGCCGCAAGCCTCTGTAACCATGAAAAACCAATCGGGAGCCCATTCCAGCACCCTGTCGCAGGAGGAAACCATCATCAGTGGCCATCTTCATCATCCTGGCGGTCTCCATGACGAGGAGGGAGTATTTCACCCTCGGGGCTGAGGGCATGTACCAGTAGCTATGTGTTTGATCTGTCTCTCTCGTGTTCTTGATATGGCATAATCTTGATGTACCGCGAGCTTTGTTATAATAGTTGAATGATATGGTGTTTCTCCCCCTCTATCTTCTTATGATGAATTGAGTTTTACCTTTGAGGTTTCACTATTATTGTATTGAATACTATTATGGATTTGAGAACACTTGATGTATGTTTTGCATGGGATACTCGTGGTGACAATGGGGTGTTCTATTGATTCACTTGATGTTTTTTTTCGCACTCAAGTCGCGGATTCCCGAGGTGAGATTGGGGTAATCTATGCATAGGGGTTGATGCACGTTTTCATCCTTGTTTCCCCGGTAGAAATCTTGGGGCACTCTTTGAGGTTCTTTATGTTGGATTGAATAATTGAATCTGAAGTTGTTTGATGCATATCGTATAATTGACCCACGAATACTTGTGGTGACATTGGAGTATCTAGGTGACATTAGGGTTGATTGATGTGTATCATATGGTGTTATTTTACTATGAACTCTAGGGCTGTTTGTGACACTTATAGGAATAGCTCAATGGATTGATCGGAAAGAATAACTTTGAGGTGGTTTCGTACCCTACAAACAATTTCTTCTTATGTTCTCTGTGATAGGAACTTTGGAGTGACTTTTGTCGCACGTTGAGGGATTTCCATATGATCTAATTGTGTTATTATTGTTGAGAGAACTTGCACTAGTGAAAGTATGAACCCTAGGCCCTGTTTTCAAGCATTGCAATACCGTTTTCGCTCACTTTTGTTACTAGTTACCTTGCTGTTTTTATATTTTCAGATTACAAAAACCTATGTCTACCATCCATATTACACTTTTATCACCATCTCTTCGCCGAATGTCGGTGCAACAAACCCTGGGTCTATTGCCCAACTGTGCATAGGCACAAGATCAAGATTGAAGCACCAGCTTCAGACAGGGATTAAAGAACCAAGAGATTTGAAGAACCAACACGCAGCTCAGAGGGACCAAGATCACACCAGAAGAGCAAGATATTAGCAAGAGAAGGGCCTCCCTTGCCGGGCAGGCGAGCCCGGCAAGGGGCGAGGCCACCACCAGAAGCAAACAACCTAGACTCCCCGGCAGAGCGTGCCGAGGCTCATCGGGGTTGAACCATCGTGCCAACCACTCAAACATGACTCACATCGTCAATCAGTGCGGTGTCAAGCCACAAGGTCATTAAGTGGCAGCCATTCGCCACATGGAAGCCATTTCCTACAGAAGAAGCCCATAGATGACACCCGTCCAGTGACGTGTCAAGGGAACAGACGCGGAGCTGGCAAGATAGCCCGGCAGGCTTTGTCGGGCAATCATTGATGTGACACTAAGCGGCGCATTTAATGCACCCTTTCAGCCCACATAGTTAGGTATGATAGCACTGTTTTCTACCATATCAGTGGATAATGACCACTTTGCCACTGTGGTGACCCCTTAATCTATGAAAGGAGGCACATGGCACTCGTGGGAAGGGTTAGAAGGTTGGAAAGTTGATAAACCCAGGCCACCATACGCGCGTAGTCGCTACGGCCCCGAGGCAAACCCTGGCGGGCAAGTGCATCACCACACTCATTCCAACATTAATCCACCAAAGCAGGAGTAGGGTCTTACGCCTCGTGGCAGCTCGAACCTGGGTAAATTGCATGTGTGCTCTCTGCCGTGCTGCCATGTGATGATCTGCTATTTGTGCAATGCGAAGTCCCCCCGCCGAACCAGCAAGGGACCACCCGGTCCCATAGGTGGCCGTGGATATCCCGTGACACCGAACTAGTGCACCTATACAATTTACCATTGTATTGGGTGTGTTCAGGACACAAGAGACTCTTTGTTATTTGGTTGTAGGGTTGTTTGAGAGAGACCACCTTCATCCTACTCTTCCCATGGATTGATAAACCTTAGGTCATCCACTTGTGGGAAATTTGCTAATGTCCTACAAAACTCTGCGCTTGGAGGCCCAACATGAGTCTACAAGAAGAAAGTTGCGTAGTAGACATCAAGCTCTTTTCTGGCGTCGTTGCCGGGGAGGTGTGTGCTTGAAGGTATATATTTAGATCTTGCAATTGAATCATTTAGTTTCTTGTTTTATCACTAGTTTAGTCTATAAAAGAAAACTACAAAAAATGGAATTGAGTTTGCCTCATATGCTTCATCTTTTTAATGTCTTTCGTGAAAATGATGGAAAGGAAAATTGTGCTCAAGTGTTAGAGGAAGAACTCAATAAAATGTTTGGCACTAAATCTTTGAATGATGAGCATGATTGCAATGTTGTTAGTATGAATTCTTTGAATATCGATGATGCTAATGATATGCAAAGCCATAAGATTGGGGATGCTATGTTTGATGAAGATAATATTTTTAGTCTCCGAAGTTTTGATGAGAAAATTATTATGATGATAGCATGCCTCCTATTTATGATGATTATATTTATGAAAGTGAGTTTGGAAGAGTGTCAACTTTAGGAAGTAATGATCCCACTATTTTGGAGTGTGTTGAATGTTATTGTGATAATTATGAAAGTGGATTTGGAGAGGTCATGACTTTATTTAGTGATGAATCCACTATTTCGGAAGAGGTTCCAATTGATTATGAGAACAAAGTTGCTATCTATGATGATTATTGTGATGACATGTATGCTATAAATAATAATGATAACCATGAAACTTGTCATCTTGATTTTAATTTTCAATTGGATTATGCCTCACATGGTAGTTATTTTGTTGAGTTTGCTCCCACTACTATTCATGAGAAGAATTTTTCTTATGTGGAAAGTAGTAAAATTTCTATGCTTGTATATCATGAAAAGAATGATTTATGTGATGGTTATATTGTTGAATTATTTCAGGATGCTACTGAAAATTATTACGAGGGAGGAATATATGCTTTACATATTGCAATAATATCAAGTTTCCTCTCTATGTGTTGAAAGTTTTGAAGTCATGTTTGTTTTGCCTTCCTATGCTAGTTGATTCTTGTTCCCATAAATTGTTTGCTCACAAAATCCCTATGCGTAGAAAGAGGGTTAGTCCTAAATGTGCTAGTCATATGCTTCATGATGCTCTCTTTGTGTTTCAATTCTTATCTTTTATGTGAGCATGATTGAAATCATCATGCCTAGCTAAAAAGGCATTAAAAAGCACTTGTTGGGAGACAACCCAATATTTGTAACTACTGTTTTTGTGCATTCACATGATTATGCCACTGTAATAATCATGTTTTATAGCTTTTGTTTCAATAAAGTGCCAAGTAAAGCCTTTGGGATAGTGTGGATGATAGTTGACTTGATTCTGTGCAAAAACAGAAATTTTTGCTCTCAGTCCAGGAATTTTGAAAATTCACGGTAACGTGCTTTTGATCTAAATGTTTTACACAAGATTGATATAAAATTTTCTATGTTGTCCTTATTTTTCAGAATTTTTAAGGTTGCATAAGTATGGTTGTTGTCCAGATCATTACAGATTGTTCTGTTTTCGACAGATTCTGTTTTCAATTCGTAGTTTGCTTACTTGCTAGTTTCTATGGCTTATATTGCTCAATATAAATTGTAGAAATTATATGGTACAGTAGGCATAGTGTGAGAACAATTATGAATCTTGTCTTGACAGTACCCAAGTGAATGATTTGCTTTGTTATACTAACGCATCTCATGACATTCCGTTAAGTTTTGTGTAATTGAAGTTTTCAAGTTTTGGGTGAGATATCGATATAAGGAGAATAAGGAGTGGCAAGACACTAATCTTGGGGATGCCCAAGGCACCCCAAGGTAATATTCAAGGAAGATCCAAGCAACTAAGCTTGGGGATGCCCTAGATGGCATCCCCTCTTTCGTCTCCAACGTTATCGGTAACCTCACTTGGAGCTATATTTTTATTCGTCACACGATATGAGTTTTGCTTGGAGCGTCATTTTATTTTAGTTTGATTTTCTTGCTGTTATTTAGAATAAGGTTTTGTATCTTTTATTTCAATAAAAATGTCAAGTATAGCCTTTCCCATGCTTATTTTACAAGTCTATACGTTGTTGTTCTGAAAACAGAAAGTTTTCTATCATTGTTTGAATATTTTTGAATAGTCAGAACATGATAAAATCATGAAATTTTACATAATGAGTAACAACAAATTTTCTATAGTGTGGTAAGTTTTCAGATTTTTGGATTTAGGGAAGTATGATTCCTCTTGCATTCTTTACAGACTGCTCTATTTTGACAGATTGTTGTTATGTTTGCATTGTTTGCATATGTTTGCTTTCTTAATGATTCTATTTGAGGATGGGAGTATTAAATATGCAGAGGCATTTAGCATGAAATGTCAAACTATAATTTTAGTGATTTTCTACAGCAAATAATGATAAGGTTTTGCATGGATTTATACTAACTTATCTCACGAGTTCTTTTTGTGTTTTTTGTAGCTGAAGTTTTTAAGAATTAGGGAAACCGTGATACAAGAGGAATTAAGGAGGCAAAAGAGCTCAAGCTTGAGGATGCCCAAGGCATCCCTAGTTAATATTTCAAGAAGTCTCAAGCATCTAAGCTCGGGGATGCCCAAGTTGGCATCCCACCTTTCTTCTTCAACAATGATTGCTCAGTGTTGGTTGAGCCTAAGTTTTTGCTTCTTAACATGATATGTCCTATCCTTAGAATGTCATTTTATTTTGTTTTGCTTGATGTTTGAATAAATTACTTCAGATCTAAATTTTCTTTATGAGAGAGAGTCTTCACATAGCTACTTAATTATTTGACTACTCATTGATCTTCACTTATATCTTTTTGGAGTAGTTTGTCATTTACTCACGTGTTTCACTTATATCCTATGGGTAAATGGTTAAATGAATAGAATATCATAAACCTGAAATTATATATGCTTCATATGCTTATACCGTGGGGAGTAATGACTTCACATATAAGAAGTAGAGGTGGTAAATTTATAGAAAGTTAGCAAACATAGTATTGTTCACTTGAACAATTCATGAAATTATATTGAATGAAGAGAGATTTCACATATAAATACACTATCTTGGACATCTTCTATGATTGTGAGCCCCATTAATTATTTTCAAACTTGATCGAATTAGTTGAAGTTGGATAAGGAAGACAACATAATGAGTTATGTTTGGGTATATTTGTATAGAAGTTATATTGTTATGGATCCTCCAACATGTGGTGCTTGCCTTTTAGAATCTTTTGCTAGCCAAAATTTCTGTACTAAGCTGGAATACTGCTTGTGCATCCAAAATCCTTGAACCAAGTTTCTTCCATGAGTGTCCACCATATCTACCTATATGATGTATTTACCTGGTGTTCCAAGTAAATTTGCACGTGCCAAACTCTAAACCTTCAAATAATAATCAGTTTGTTATGCCCGAATCACTCATGTAGCGACTAGGGGTTGTCAGTATCTTCCATGCTAGGTGGGTTATTCTCACGATGAGTGTTGATTCACTTTTCATTCACTCGAAAGTGGCTGGTAATCGGGATGCTCAGTTCCATGCTCGAAATCAAATCAAAATATAGTCATGAAACAAAACTCCCCCCAGAACTGTTGTTGGTATGGACGGTACCCGTTGTTTTGGATCAGCCGTGGAGTGTGATACTTGGTGGAGGGGGAGTAAAAACTTTACCATTCTGTTTGGGAACCGCCTATAATGTGTTTTGCATGGAAGATCATGATAACTATCGGTCTTTACATTGACAATGAAAGCATACCTCTCAAAATTATTTTCATCTCTGCTTAAAAGCTTCGAGCTCTCGCACCTCTGCAAATCCCTGCTTCCCTCTACGAAGGCCTATCTTTTACTTTTATGCAAGAGTCAGTAGTATTCCTTGTCATTCCAACCTACTCTTTAGTTGGCAAGCATCACGTGATCGAGAAAGATCTAAGCATATATGGCCATTCAAATATATTTGATCATGAATTATTATTGTTGACAATTATCAATACGATAAATAAGTTGGGAGGGGAAACATTAAGCCCCTATCTTTCTCTGTGTTCAATGGATGCTATTTTGTTCTAAAAATATGCTTTGAGTGGTAGCAATCATGGAAGACTATATGATAGTTGAGTATGTAGGATTTGCTAAATCAAAGCTCTTACATAGAACCTTCCCGAGAATAGGATGAATTGCAATTGTTTGATGGCTGAGAACCTAGTTCGTTAGTTTTCAAGAAAGTTTATGATCTATGCTTTAACATGTGAATAGATTCCTACTTGATCATGAGAAGTTTTATGAGACGAGCTACTATTTATGATATATAATGATGCTAGAAAAAGTGATTGAAATTATCATTGATCAAACTTGTGCACTTGCTAGCATTCACACTTCATAAGTTATTTCTTTTAACATTTACCTACTCGACGACGAGCAGGAATTAAGCTTGGGGATGCTGATACATCTCCAACGTATCTATAATTTATGAAGTATTCATGCCATGTTTACAAAAAATTTATATGGTTTTGGTATTATTTGATTAGAACTAACCCGGACTGACGCTATTTGCAGCAGAACTACCGTGGTGTCGTTTTTTGTGCAAAAATAGAAGTTCTCGGAATGGGCTGAAAATTTACGGTGAGTTTTTATGGACCAAAAGAGACCCCCGAAGCACCGGAGTTAGGCCAGAAGAGTCCCGAGGTGGCGGCAAGGGTGGAGGCCACGCCCACCCCCTAGGGCGCGCCCCCTACCTTGCGGCTGCCTCGTGGACCCCCCTGACGTGAAACTAAGGCCAAAAATTCCTATAAATCCAGAAACCCCAAAAAAACCTAGATCGGGAATTCCGCCGCCACAAGCCTTTGTAGCCACGAAAAACCAATCGGGATCCCGTTCCGGCACCCTGCCGGACGGGGAAACCATCACCGGTGGCCATCTTCATCACCCTGGCGGTCTCCATGACAAGGAGGGAGTAGTTCAGCCTCGGGGCTGAGGGTATGTACCAGTAGCTATGTGTTTGATCTCTCTCTCTCTCGTGTTCTCTATATGGCACAACCTTGATGTACCGCAAGCTTTGTTATTATATTATAATCATATGGTGTTTCTCCCCCTCTATCTTCTTGTGATGAATTGAGTTTTACCTTTGAGGTTTCACTATTATCAGATTGAATACTATTATGGATTTGAGAACACTTGATGTATGTTTTGCGCGGGATACCCATGGTGACAATGGGGTATTCCATTGATTCACTTAATGTATGTTTTGGCACTCAACTCACGGATTCCCGAGGTGACATTGGGGTAATCTATGCATAGGGGTTGATGCATGTTTTCGTCCTTGTTTCTTCGGTAGGAAACTTGGGACACTCTTTCAGGTTCTTTATGTTGGATTGAATATTATGAATATAAATTTGTTTGATGCATATCGTATAATTGACCCACGGATACTTGTGGTGACATTGGAGTATCTAGGTGACATTAGGGTTGATTGATGTGTCTCATATGGTGTTATTTTACTACGAACTCTAGGGCTGTTTGTGACACTTATACGAATAGCTCAATGGATTGATCGGAAAGAATAACTTTGAGGTGGTTTCATACCCTATAAACAATTTCTTCTTATGTTCTCCGCAATAGGAACTTTTGAGTGACTTTTGTAGCACATTGAGGGATTGCCATATGATCTAATTATGTTATCATTGTTGAGTGAACTTGCACTAGTGAAAGTATGAACCCTAGGCCTTTTTTCAAGCATTGCAATACCGTTTTCGCTCACTTTTGTTACTAGTTACCTTCTGTTTTTATATTTTCATATTACAAAAACCTATATCTACCATCCATATTACACTTGTATCACCATCTCTTCGCCGAACTAGTGCACCTATACAATTTACCATTGTATTGGGTGTGTTGGGGACACAAGAGAATCTTTGTTATTTGGTTGCAGAGTTGTTTGAGAGAGACCGTCTTCATCCTACGCCTCTCGCGGATTGATAAACCTTTGGTCATCCACTTGAGGGAAATTTGCTACTGTCCTACAAAACTCTGCGCTTGGAGGCCCAACACAAGTCTACAAGAAGAAGGTTGCTTAGTAGACATCAATATGATAATCTTAATGTAGTATGATGCTATGGTTGTTGCTTAAAAGTTATTTGCTTATATTTCTCTTTTGCTTAAATGCTTGTTGGCTCTTTCTCGTTTGATCTCTTTCTTTGGTCTCCTATGCAAAACTTCACTAACCAAGATAGCAATTGTGTATATGCGGTGACAATATCGTGACACAAGAGATGATACCAAGATGCTTGTACCAAGATGATATGGTATGTATGCAATGGGGATGAGGATCAAATGTGCACAAGTAACATTGCCGGCAATATTCAATGGCTAGTCTCGATAGGTAAGTGATTCAAAAGGGCTAGGGGTTAACAATGCAATGGCAAGGGAGAATGTACGAGAGTTTCATCGAGGTTACCGTCCTTGCTTACGGTTGATAGTGTCAAAATTGTGAAGAGGTCATTGTCAATGTCGAGTTCATAGGCCATGAAGGGTTGATGTTGTGGTACACGGTCTCTAGTATGTTGGCGAAGATGTCGCTGCACCAAGGGCGAAGATGCCCTTCTTGAAGAAGTGTCGATGTTGCAGAAGTCATTTGGTGGTTGTTGAGCGGTGGTGGGCGGCTGTACCGATTCGGTGGTAGTACCGGTGCTCGGAGTGGTATAACCGGTAATGACGGGATTTTTGTCCAGATTTCAGATCGGGGCAGAAAACACGGCTTCCAACTGGAAAATTGTTGGGGAAACAAAACTTGGGGGGGGGGGGATTTCATGCTGGGGAAAGCTAGGTCTACTCAAAACACAACGAATCCATGGATCAAAGTCAACAAAATCTCATCAAACCAACAAATCACAAAAAATTGGGATGGTTGTTTTTGTGGGGATTTTTGAATTTGGAGGAAAACAAGCAAACTTAGGCTAGAAGTGGGGGTAGGGACTCCAAATTCGTGATCAACCATGGCTCATGATACCAAGATGATGTAGGGTGAAACCATAGGGATCGATCTTTCATTATTTGGAGGGGGATTCTCGAAGAACATGACAAACACACAAGGGGAAACGAGAGGAAACACCCAAATCAACGAGAAACGATCACACACATGCTAGATCCATGAACACAAAGAGAGATACATGATTCAAATCCAACAAAGGGGTATACAAAGTTCACTAGTTCATCTCCTAGAAGGTCTTGAATCCACTAGGGGATCTTCTCCATGAAGAGGTCTTGAATCCACTTGGGGGATCTTCTCCTAGATGGAGGTCTTGGCCTCCAATGGAGTAGGTATCAAGTGGATGAGCAAATCTCTATCTCTCATATGAGCTAAACCAATGCTAACCCTAATTCGGAGGTAGGAGACGAGTATTTATAGTCCAAGGGGTAAGTTGGGTATACATGGGTCGAAACCCCTTTTACTGCACGTGGGTTGGCCTGTTGTACCAGTCATGGGAGCGGTTGTATTGCCTGGAGCTCTTGTACTGGTTCCTGGAGGTGTTCGCGGAGGTAATTAGCGGTTGTACCGGTGGACGGGCCGGTTGTACCAGTCTTACTGCAGCTGGGGTGGCAACCGGGGCGGTACTGGTATTGTGCCGATCGATTACAGAAGCTGGACCGGTAGTTGGGCGATAGTCGAGCGGTTGTACCGGTGGGCCGGTAGTTGACCGGTAGTTGGGCGGTTTGTACCAGGATTTCTGGACTGGGCAGATTCTCCTCTATGCTCTTGGTGTCCATCCTGCACCATAACTTCTCCTTGGTACCTAAGCATACAAAGTGCCTCCATTTGAGGTAGTAGCCATGTGCCTCCATTTGAGGTAGTAGCCATGTCTCAAGTTGGTCAAAAGGGAGTTCAACAAGGAGAGAGTTAACCTCATTCTCAATAGCCCTTGCACGAGCTCTAGTCACTGGTCCACGTGGTGTCTTGGGAGACGAAGGTAGGTCCATGGGGATGACCGTAGGATGCTCCGTATCATCTTTGCTTATCTTTCTTTTGCTTAAAAGCTTTTTGGCTCTTTCTCTTTTGATCACTTTCTTTGGCCACTTATGCAAAACTTCACGAACCAAGATAGCAATTGTGTATATGCGGGAAAAAATGTTGCACTAGTGATGATAAGAAGATACCAAGATGCGGATATTGAGATGATATGGTATATATGCAATGGAAGCGATGATCACTAATGTGCACAAGTAACGTTGCCCGATAATACTCAGATAGCTAGTCTTGATAGGAAAGTGACGCAAAATGGGCTATGGGTTATCAATGCAATGGCAAGGGAGAATATACGAGAGTGTCGTCAAGGTTATAGCCCTTAATTATGGTTGATGGTGTCAAAATGGTGAAGTGGTTGTTGAGTTCGTGGAGAAGATGAGCAGCGGTGATGTCGGTGTCAAACCGTCCCTAAGTAGCCGAAACACGTTAGGAAACGGAAATCGCAACTCAAGTTCTCAAAGAACAAAATGTGTCAAAATTGTTGGAGGTGGTAGCGGGTAAGCGATGGTGTTTGTGGAAAGCATTGGTGGTATGCGGAAGTATAGGTGGAAACCTGGTCAAAATTGGTGAAAGTTAGGCAGAAGAAGGATGTAGCGACCCGACCTCAAACGGTCAAGCCTCTGTGTATCTGTGCCATCCCTGGATTAGTATGCTGGAACACACAGTACATCAATGTATATATCAAAGTGCAATCACATGTATAAATAACCTAAAACTAATATAAACCTCATAATTCTCAGCGGAAACATTTAAACGGGTCTGGAGTCCCATCAACGCCATTGGCAGGTCGAGTGTAGACCGTAACCCAACAAAAAAACTCACTCGTCATAGAAATAATCCTGCAACATGATATGTGGCAGCCGTGTAGGTCAATACATTGAATGTACCGGCAAGATCACTGTAAGAAAAACAGATGATAAAACTATAGTACATGCAATATGGCTTTGTGGCTCTGTATCTGAGGGTTTGTTTGCGTAAAAGCTGGTTTTATTTTCCCTACATCAATGGAATATCACGAGTCTGTACTATGGAGTTTTCTATAATGACATGGTTCCGCCAACCAATGTCTCATACCCCATAATCATCATAAGTCGCCCACAATTATGTTATCAGTCAGGTGTTGAGAGTTCCAAAATAGATCCAGGTCAAGAGGCTCAAATTGTCCGTAACCGGGGACACGGCTAATCGATTAGGTTTTAACCCTCTGTAGAGGTTTGTACACTTTACCCGCAAGATACGATCCCTCTTTTTATGTTCTCGCACTTTAGGGTGTTTGAGAACAAGATGACCGAAACATGGTCTTCCGACGAGTTCCTCTGACCACTGTCTGGTGCTCATCCAATCCTACTGTAACAGCCTGGCTTTTGGCCATTTCTATTTCTTTTGATATATTTTATTTTTGCTCTGTTTTTCTTTTTGGAGTGATTCTGTGGCCTTGCCACCTGGGAAATCATCATCATTCCCCCTCCCAAGTGGCTCATCATCCTCAAATCTATCCCAAGATCATGTCACTTCACTGCTTGACCAAACCATAATTCTTTTTCTTGGGGAAAATTTCCTTTTCTATTCAAGGATAACCTCAAGTGCCCTAGGATGTGAAGCAACCTATATTTCTATCCATCCAAAAATTCCCAAATAATTCTCATAATTTATTTGGGTCATATGTTGCTCAAATATGCCAAAACATTCCTGTCCTAGCCCAAGAATAATTACAATTATTCTTCATTTCTGTCCAGTGTGTCTTTCTGTAAAGGAAGTGCCACCTATCCAATCTTGTTTGCTCCCAAACTTTTTGGGCATTCTTTTATGTCCAAATAATTCCCTCATGCAAAAATTCAACTTTATTTTCCTAGCCAATATTCCTCAGTGATTTTTCAAAGTTTTTGTCAGACAAAAGGCTTTGTGAAGGAAGTACTAGCTATAGTTATTCAAATGAGTTGAAATTTTTCACACTCCTTAATGTGCTCATAGAATCACACTACTCCAAATTTCAGCCCCATCCAATCATCTATGTGAGCACGGGACCAAATCTTTGATTCTGTTAATATTTTTAGGTTGTGAAGCAAGTATATTTATATTGCTTCATTAATTCTGATAAATTACCAGATTGTGCTCCTACCCAAATAACATCTCTCCACCAAATTTGGGACCATTTCATTAAGCCATTTCCCCTCCAGAATTATTCCATGTTTCTGGTCAGTGAGGATGTTTGTGAAGCAAATACCATATTGGCTTGTCCAATTTGTATGAAACTTTTACAATATCTTTATATGACCAAATCACCAAGCCTTGCCAAATTTTAGCTCAAGTGGGTACTCTATGTGAGCGCATCATCTTGGTCTTGATTTTGGACCATTTTGGTCAGTTGCAAAGCAACTACATTAATCCTTGGTCCATTTCTCCTAAAACTCCCCAGGATCGTAGTCCTTCATAAGCTAATAGTCTCAGACAACACCATTGGGCCCAATCAGTTCCCTGTTGGTCAGCAGTACACGTTCAAGTTTGATCCAGCAAACTTCAGAGCTTAGCTCCAACCAAACCACTGTGCCTCAGATCAAGCCATAGCCTCATTAATGCTCCATCTTGGAGGGACTATCAGCTAGACAACGTTTTGGGTGTTATAGAGCATTGAATGCCCCGGTTCATATGGTGATTATGAGGATGGCGTGCCTGCGCACGCGCTTTGTGTGCAGTGGCCGCGTCCAGGGCGTTGTTTCTGCTTCGTCCTCTCCCCTCTCGTCGTCTTCGCGCGCGTGGCCGTGTCTAACAACTTGCCCATGTCGTCCTCTTCCCCCTGGACAGCTCACCCCCTCCGGCAGCTTCCTCAACGACGCTCGCCCACGGGAGCACAGTGCAACGACATGTTTTAATGGTGCTCAGCCGCTTCTTCCCCGTGCTCCTTTGGCCTCCTCTGCCCCGTGAGAACCTCCACTGCTCCTGCTCTGTCGCCTACCTCCAAGCTCTCGAGCACGCACATGCGTTCGCGGCGCCGGACACGTATCCACGGCGACGCCAGCTCGACCTCCTTGCCTCGCGCCTATATAAGCCCTCCCCCGAGACCCCCCAAGCTCACCAACCCCATCCTCACCCTCCAAGCACCCCGCCCAGCCCCTCCAATCGCTCCCGGAGCCTCCCTTCGTCTCCCATGGCCACCGTAGCCGCTGACGGGCTCAGCTCGAATCCGAGCATCAATGAGCTCCTTTCCACCCTCTTTCTCCACCAGTAGACCTACCATACCCCGGCAAATCTCCCCACCCTCTCCGTTTCTCTCTAGAGCCAGCGTGGCCACGTGCCACCGCGATTGACCGCCGCCGTTGCTCTCTGCCTCCGATGGTTGCCGCCGCAGCAGCACTCCTCAGAGTGCGTGCAGTTCCAGGATGGGTGCGGGCCTCCATCCCGAGGCCACCGGTGCCCTCTCCTTGGCCGGAGATGGCCGGAGTCGCCGTGCCCAGCGGCGACCGCGCCCTGCTCGGCGTTCTGTCGAGGAGAGGAGGAGCAGGCGCGGGGAGAAGAAGAAGGAGCGAGGAGGAGAGACAAGTCAGCGGTGGGTGACGGTGTCCTTGACTAGGGGTACTCACCACGTCGTCTCCCAATTAGTTGGGGAATGGGCCAAGGACCCCCACGGCCGTTTACTCATGGGCCAGTTCGGATAGTCCATGCCGCATACAAGGACGATTCCACAAGACTTGGCGCCCAATACAAGGATTCTCCTAAACCCTAGGCCTCCGGTCTGTTATATAAACCGAGGCCAGGCTAGTCAATAAATCAATCTCATATTCATTACTACAATCTCGTAGTAGATACCTGTACTATGTACTATCCCCATATGAATACAATCAAAAGCAGGATGTGGGGTATTATCTCTTCGAGAGAGCCCGAACCTGGGTAAAACCCTGTGTCCATGTTACCATCGCTCCAAGACGCCTAGCTTAGGACCCCTACTACGAGATACGACAGATATTGAACCGACATTGGTGCTTTCATTGAGAGCCTGCTGGGTGATCGTCACGGATCGATGGGATGATCAAGTGATATTTTTTTCAGTTAGATGTGTTCCACATAAATTATATTTTTTCTGCAAATTATTGTCACTGCCTTGGGTTATTTGTTCGCAGTACCAGACAGAGATCAAGGACTTTTATGGCCGTGGCCGGCGTTCCGCGTTGCGACAAATCCCAAGTCTCAACCTAGCATGGCCACTGTGAACACAGTTAGGCGGCAGCCGAAGATGGAGCAAAGTCGCGTAGCAATCATGCTCGTGCAGCGGTAGCCGAGGAGATTTGCTTTCCCGCTTTTTTTAATTCGGCCCACTGCCTCCCAAAAGAGGCGACCTATGTGAAAATCTAATCGGAGCAGCAGGGTTCGGGTCCCGGATTGATCTGTTGCTGCTCCAGTACAATACCAAGTCCGGCAGCCGTACTCAATTTGGCCCCTAGCAACCACGCATCCATCCAGGTTATTTGCTAACGCGTATTTCAAGGATGATTAAAGAAAGTGGAGGCTTTGTTCTCTCCACCAGCGCATCCAATGGTGGTCTGCTCTTGAATACTTACGAGATGCCAAACTACATCGTATCAATTGGAACATGATGTCTGATTGCTGCATCTCCCGCTGGTGTCTCATAAATTATCAGGTATTATTCTTCCTAATAATTACGTATAATTAATTGTTTATGCAAGTATATTTCTTGTTTGTTTGTGCTGTCTCTTGTGTACACAGATCACAGTACGACCTATATAATGGTCGAACCAATTTTCCGTTTGCGGTCCGTTCAGGACCCGGGCTGCTCTGCAAGTTGGGACTTCATCGTGCCTTCACGATAATCGACCTCGACTACGCCCACATTGCCACTTCGGCGAGCCGTCGTCGTCCCGTCTGCGGTCCACCAAACCATGGCATCGCCTCGGCACGCGTCCCTGCACCGGCATCTCTGCATTGTAATTGACTTCGACTGCATCACGCGGTCACTTCGGCAAGCCGACGTCATCGTCCCAATCAGCATAAATTGGCTCTCGTGATCACCTTGTTGGTCGAATTGCCATACCGACATGTTCGGTTGCCTCTGGAACTTCGGCATCGCTGAGACAGCTCTAACTCATCGAGTGTTTGGCGCAAGGGCCATATTTCTTCTATTACTCACTTTGCATAAATTATTAATTATGCAACGAATTTTTTAATTTATTATTATTATTATTATCCACGGCTTGCACTATTTTCTGTGCACAGGTAAGTGATTCGGGTCGGCAGCGCTGTCACTTTGGTGTACCGACATGCCGACGTGGGGCTTCCGTCATCGCCTTACCTACCGCGTCACCTCAGCTGGACCGGGGCCTTTGCCATCTCTTCATTAAACCTACTCCGGGGACTCCGGCATCATCAGCCAACCAGCTTTGTCAGCTCGTCTGGACCCAGGGCTGCTCCTCAACACGTCAACTGCGCTATGTCGCCACTTCGTCAAGCCGAGCTCTTTTCTCGGATACTTAGGAACCGGCTTGGGGGCTGGGACCTTGGCTAGGCCGAGGACTATGTCTTCGTCCCGCCACAAGCGAATTGCGTCATCAACGCCGAGCACATTAACCAGCTAAGTTGGTTTCATGCTCAAAAACTTTCAGTTTTAAATTTTGTTCGGTTCGACCAAGCATTATACTTTTTTGGCAAAAAGTTCTTTGTGAAAAACTTCCTTGTCAAAACTTTGTTTGTGACACACAAATTCAAATACCCCGTTTACTTGGGGGCTTCCTTCATGAAGCATTTCCTCTTGCATATGATTATACTTGTATGGCTTCGTTCCTTGTTCGTGTATTACGCCACAATATGCACCATGTTGACTTAAGTGACTGGGTGAAGCGATTGTCACAATCGGGTCATCCGAGCTCGGACCTTAGACTGGGTGAAGCCGAAAGCTAGCGCTCTTATTGTTTTCAATCATGGTCGGCACACAAAGGAACTCATGAGTACAAAAAATCTATTTCACAAGTCTCATAGTAACAATGAGCAACCGAAGAAAGGTATCGGTGGGGGTACTATTTTCTTCGAAGATGCTTCTTACACTTCGTCAGTAATACAGCATAAGTTCCCTGAGCGCGCTTTGTCTGTTACAGCCTTATGGCCTGATTGCCTGGTTGTCAGAAACACCGTCGATATTCTCGACAGGTGGAGTAAATAACACTTTTCGGCCCTTGACCGAAGAGGGAGAAGCCGACGGTCGGTTAAGACGCGTTCAAAGTTCGGGTGAACACAGATATGATATAAGTACTTCGGTACATACAATCATTATACATAAAATTCTTTTACCCAAGTCACTCGGGGGCTCTTAAATTAGTATGAGTCGTTTTATAATAAGTGTTTTCTTCTTGGTCGTTACAAAATCTTTTTCTATCACTCCTTTTTTCGACGCGAGTGTGTGGTCAATAGCCGGGGAGCCTAGTTTCTCTCTCAAAGCCGTTAGAGTTTAGTTCGCTAAACTGGCCTAACGAGCAGTACTCGGCCATCGGGATAGGAGGTTACAGCCGTGGGCTGACCCGCTTGAGGTCTTGAGATCGGATGTGTCATATTAATGCACGACAGAAGCACAAATTTTTTAAGACCAATTTTCAGATTGGCACCGAACACTTGATCTAGTTCGGACGTCTAAGTTTTTACTGAAGTTTTTTTTTGGTTTTCCAAGCCTATGGCACTTTTAAACTATTTGTCTTTTCCAGCATTAGTCTCGCAGTGCAATGCCGGACACCTTTCGAGATTCGGCAAAAACATTCTCGGACATTGCTATATATGCATCGGTTTCGAGTTGTGTCTTCGGTCAATAGTTGGGTTGCCCGGCTCCTGTGCTTGCCTCCTATGTTCCGCTTTGTTCGGCTAGGTGTGCAAAGGGAGAACCACTGCGATTGTGCTTCCAACTCGCATGGTTAAGCACCTCAGTGGAGAAAGCCGAAAACTGACTGTCACAATAAGCGTAAACTGGTCAGCGATCCGATGACTGTGTTAAATGATGGGCCGTTCATAACATTGGCCGAAGTGTTTACGGCTTGACCTCGACTGTCGCTGAACACTAACCGGGGGCTAGTAACTGGCCTCCCAACTTTAAGCTCCTATGACTAAGTGAAAGTTATAAAGCCCGCATATCTAATTGCCTCGTTTCTGCTAACACAACTGTCTCCGGGCACCGAGACGTCGGCTAATGGTTGTTTGGTTATTGCAGAAACACCCTGCATAGTATCTACAAAGGGGTAGAAGCCGACGATGGGCCACTTTCAATTGATAAACGATCACAATGGAGTTAAAATAAATATATATCATCGGCGTTTGTATTTAATATACGAGGGCTGCCTTCCATAATCATCGTTATAAAGCCATAAATATGCATCAATTTGACTTAAGATTTTGGCCAAGCTGGGTTGCCTGGCTCCTGTGCTTACCCCTACGTTCCCGATTGTTCGGCTAGGCGGTAAAGGGAGCACCTCTGTGATTGTTACTACCGGGTCATCTGATTTAGTACCTCAGACTGGGTGAAGCCGAAAGCTGGCAATCTTAAAGGATCACATTGGTCAGCAACGACGGAAGTGAAAATTTTGGTTCATTAATACCATAGTGTTCGGGAACTTTCCCCGAACTAAATCCTCAATATTTTCCTCCCACATTGATTGGAGGTGAGGTTTCATGATCATGATAAGCATGACGACCCAAACAAAGGAACTGATAGCGGGACTATTTTCTTTGGAAGATGTTTCTTACTTTAAAACATAATATAGCATATCCCTCCGTGTACCTTTTTTATAAAACCATATGGCTGGATTGCCTTGTTTTCCATAAATCTTTGCCCTTATAACGGCTTTATAAAGTAGGAAAACACTCCTCGACGACTGGCCGGGGAGGTTGAAGCCGATGGTCGGTTAACAAAGTTTTGTACAATGTGGATCCGAGCATTAATGATGTAAAGTACTTGGATACATAGAATCATTACACATAATTTGTGATTTTACTATGGACATCGATCCTTAATTCAGCCTCCCGTGCCCGCATTAAAGCTCGGGGGCTACTGGGCTTCGGGCTTATCATTTACTAATATTAAAGGGGTACATCGATCCCCTGATTCGGTGTTGCCACCCGACAAGTGTCTCGGGGGCTACTGCATTGATAATCCAATGCAGGAAATTTAAATGCAATATAGTTTCCGAGGAGATTATGATCCTCAGGTTGGTCGGCCACACCCAACCTGAGTTTCGAGGACTGTTCACACCGCTTTTTGTGTCCCGAAGTATTCTACCGAGCTAGGAGTTGATCCTCAAGCTGATTTTACAAATCAACCTGAGTCTCGGGGGCTACTGGGATCAGCGGTCTTATGTCATCCTTCAGGTGCATCTCGAGTTTTTAGACCGACACACACCTTGAGGGCTACTGGCTATATATCTCGTCAGTAAATAGACTGCATCAATCAAAAATAAAATCGCAAACAATCAGCCCATGACCGAGGTGCTGAACCACCTCGAAAGCATTTCGGGATATAGCTCGGATGCAAGTGGCTGGCTCCATAAAGGGCATTTCCGGCATTAAGCTCGGCTAAACTCCTTCAACTTTTTTGAACCAGTGTGATCTATGACACCTCGAATATAGTTCGGCGTTGGAGCTCGGATATAGTCCGGCGTTGGAGCTTGGACATAGTTTGGCGTTAGAGCTTGGATACAGTTCGGCGTTGGAGCTCCGATACATTCCGGCGTTGGAGCTCGGAAGCGGTACGCTGTTGGTGCTCGGCTGCAAAAGATACCTCGAATGCAGTCCAGCGTTGGAGCTCGGATGCAAGAGGACACCGCCGCATGAGAAACACTTCAAACCCGAGGCGTGGCATAAAAATAACAAGGCATTGATAAAGGCCGAAGACTTAAAGGGCTCCTCGGATACCCGACGTGTAAACTCTTTGGATTCACCTCGGCGATCCTCAAGATCGAAGATGAGAAGATTTTTTGAACCAGTTTTCAAGACCGACGACCGAAGATGAAGAACTGTTCAGAAGAATCAAGGAGCGTCCCCAACTTGAAGACCCGTTCAGGGGGCTACTGACGGTGTCCTAGACTAGGGGGTACTCACGACGTCATCTGCCGATCAGTTGGATTGGGCCGAGGACCCCCATGGCCGTTTACTCATGGGCCAGTTCGGACAGCCCATGCCGCATACAAGGAGGATTCCACAAGACTTGGCGCCCAAGACAAGGATTCTCCTAAACCCTAGGCCTCCGGTGTGTTATATAAACCGAGGCCAGGCTAGTCAATAGATCAGTCTCACATTCATTACTACAATCTCGTGGTAGATACATGTACTATGTACTATCCCCATATGAATACAATCAAAAGCATGATGTAGGGTATTATCTCTTTGAGAGAGAACGAACCTGGGTAAAACCCTGTGTCCATGTTACCATCGGTCCAAGACACCTAGCTTAGGACCCCTACTACAAGATACGTCGGATATTGAACGGACAGTGGGACCCAACCATCAGTGACTCAAGCCCCGGCCCCGCCCCCTGCTGACGTGGATAAGTGGACACGGCGTTTGCCCGTGTACGCTTTCATCCAACGAAAGCGCATTTTCCTCTTCTTCGGCTCTAAATACGTTTTCCTGTCTGGAAAACGTATTCTCAGAAAAGACACGTTCAGTTTAAACTACCAAGGACCTGTTTGTAGAAGTATTTTTACAGACTAGTCCATGAGCTTTAAACGTCCGTATCTTTTTACCCGTAGCTCCAAATGAGGTGATTCCAAAGCCCACTTCTTTGTTTCGTCGAGTCCATTCCGATGGAATCATTTTCACCATGTTTTGACATTCTGAAAATGACCCTTATGCCCTTGCCCTTATCAGCCCCCTCTGAGAGAGGACGTTTTTCGGCGATTCCTTCCGCGAGTTTCTCGCACTTTCTCCCGGTGATTTCTTCCACCCCAGGCAAGCCACACCCTCCATTTGGATGACTGCAATGCAGTGACATGGTTTAACTTATTTGAACTTGTTTAAAATAGTGTTTTAGCTACTTGTGATCTGTTCATGGCATTTTCTTGGAGTTATTTTAATCTAGCCTTTGCCATGACTTTGCTTGGAGTTCTATGACTGATAGTTTGCAGCTTATGAGGATGTCATGTTGCCTTTGGATTATTAGTGGCTTTCATGATTATTTTCATGGTGCTGTTGGATATGATATTTTGGTGTATTACTTTGGATGTCATGCTGCTTTTGGATTAGTAATGGATACGATTATTTTCATCATGATGCTAGTTGATATTATGTTTTAGAGTATGATGTTGGAGATGATGCTTGCATGTGGATCATAGTTGGGTAGCTAGTTCTTGATATTTGAGTAGTAGTATTATCGTTCTGGGATTCATCATGATAGAAGTGTTATGCTATCCCCGGAGTATTTTGGTATGATGTTATGATGCTTGGATTATTTGTTGGATATTGCTATGACTTGGATTATAGGTTGATAGATGGTATCGGTATCAGTTAGCACAGTTATGTTTTTGGGGTTAAATTCCATCATTAAGTTTGTCACGTGCCACCGAACCAGGCTTTTCCAGTGCAACCACATTTGCCTTTATGGGAAGCCCTAGTGCGATGCTATTGTCATGTCTCTCGCCGGTGCCTCCAAAGAGGGAAGGTTATGGGCGCGCGCTACCCTGATCAGGTAGGCGGACATAAGCCTTGTGTGCCCGTAGTTGTTGTTATGGTACATTGTCCCCTTTTGGGACCGTTTTTGTTTTGCCACGACGGTGGCCGTTGATGCCTTTGGTAGGCAAGGGGCCACCCAGGACTGGACCCAAAGGGGGTGTTGGTGGGAGAGGCTGGGAGAGTGTCATGGCAGTAGATCAGTTTTGACGAAACGCTGTTGGTCCACCCGAATGGGAGTGCGAGGCCATGGGTTCCGTGGTGTGGGTAAAGTGCGCTACATCTGCAAAGTGTGTGTTTAATCTATCGATAGCCGCGTCCTCGGTCATGGGCATAAGTTCGTACTAGGTCACACCGTACGATCAACATTCACATGACGGAATGACTTATAGGTGATCTATGTGTTGATATTGTGAGCTGTAACAGTTTCGCATGATGATGATGATAATGTTGCGATGATCTTGAGGATGATCATTCAGTTTGTGATGTGGTCACGAGGTGATCATGTGGATGGTTTGATCACGAGGTGATCATGTGGATGTTCCGTTTTTGATCCGTGAATGATCACCATTTGGTTAAGAGGTACCCCGTTGAACCAAGTGTGGTTCCGTTTGTTTGGGATCCGTGAATGATCACCGTTTGGTTATGAGGTAACCCGTTGAACCAAGTGTGGTTCCATTTGTGATCCATGAACGATCACCGTTTGGTTTTGATCACTAGGTGATCAAGATGGTACATTGCTTGGCCGGTTAGCCAAGAGTGAGATGGATATAGAGATTCGAGATGGTGGTTTATCAGTATTGTATTAGTTTCATGTCATGCTTAGTAGTTGCTTTCGTATCATGGTAGTTGTTAATTAATTAACCTGTTAATGCTATGTTGTTGTTTTGCCTTGATGCTTTTGGTTGTTGTGAGCTTGCAAGTACATTCAATGTACTGACCTGGCGTGTCATGCCAGATTGTAGGTGATGTCGTGATTGCTTGATTGCTTGTCGTGATTTCCGTTCATGCGAGCTAGATCGTGTCCCAGCCAGAGTCCCTGCGGAGTGGAGTTCACCATCTTCGTCGCTGTTCCGCTGCTAGAAGATTTCCGCTGCTACGAGTTTTTCTGCTGCTAGCATAGAGCAAGTGTAGTGTCGCAGGCGTAGTGTCACCGTGCTGGTGTGATCCTTTGTAACATCAGACCATTGAATTTATCCTTTGTAATAAGAGCTGATTTGTTCTATGTCAAGCAGTGCCGTATTCCAGAAGACTTTATCTCGATCTCTGGGCTGGAATACGGGGCATTCCGGTTTCTCTGAGCCGGGGTGCCACATGCTTGATATCAGAGCAGGTCTGGCTGTAGGACACCCTAGTCAGCGCGAGCGGTAGAAACCGGTAGTTTAAAGTCCGGCTTGTTTATTGCATTTGGTTGCTGCATCTGTTTGTTGCATAGCATACATATAGCCTTAGTATTTGTTGCTAACGGTTTAATCTGATGAGCGTAGATGGCATCGGTATAGTTCCACTACAGCTCAGCGCATGCATTTCTCCAGTTTTCTTTTCTTGCTTATTCTTCTGTGTTTGGTGTCATTTTTGTCCCAGCGGAGTAATGCCAAGTGATTCGATAGGTTTGCAAAAATGGTGCTCAGGTATCTCGCCGATATCCCCCTTTCAGCCCCGCCTATCGTTTCGGTGATGGACATGCTTCTATCCCGAATCGCTCTTTCATTTGGTCGTGTTGGCAACCCTTAATGATCTTAGTTATCAAGAAAGGGCAATGTCAGCAGCCTCATTTTTTCCCGCTATCATATTTCTTGGATGAGTACGGATCTTTTTCCGCCCGCTTGATAATAATGTGGTTGTGACCTTTGTGTCCCACTACATGATTACCGAGTGCGTCCTCGCCTCCGAGCTAGTCCAGGTGCTACCTGGCTAAGCTAGCACTTGGTGTAGCGTTGTTTACACCAATTCTTCCACACATTTCTTCGTCCTCGTGCACACCGTCACAGCATGCTAGATCGTAGAACCAGAGATCCTGCAAGATTTGTGTGCTTAAGTAGGCATGCATATTGTGTGACTAGCAGTACTATATGACTTTGTTTGATTATGTAGTGATTGTTGTTGTGTGCTTTTGTTTAGTTGAGTTTTCTTTTGCTTCTTTCTTTTTGGGCCCCGGTGTTACATTATTTTTCCCCTATAAAGAGTTGCTCATCAACCAACACCACACTTGAAGAAGTAATAAGGATTTCAAATATTTGGAAGAAGCTCAGCTAAACATTATGGTGTACCCATTCAACTGCATTATAGCATTAATATCTGCTCAGAATACCAATGGTGCATTGGATTGATTATCAGCCTCAAGTCTACATCAGTACAAAATCCTTACAGCAGTAATGATCAAGTCAGCAGCAAGACAAGTCAGGTACAAGATCAACGGTATATTTTCAGTCAAAGGTATGGATCATGTACATAATTTTGGCTCAGCAATGCATGATGCTTGAAATATGTTATCATCTGAAATAAAGTCAAAATGTGATATGCTCAAGGAAGACAGTCCAACAAATTTTCTCATGCAAATAATCAGCCACAGAATATTATGGGCGTGTGTGTAGATTTCAGTCTGCATATTAGTATGAAGCTTTGGATGTAAGAAATTCAGTCTTCTTCCACACGTTATCGGAAGAAATTTATGATGCAAGGCTCCTCAATTTTCCTCAGCATGATATATGAACAATTTCCGGTCCAAGATGCCTAGTCTTTGTCAGCAAGATACCTCGGTAAAAGCTTATGAGAGACGGAGATGAATTTTTCTCAACAAGCAAACCCGAGGAGAAGCTTCTCAAGTACGGAACTCCGGCTTCTCCAGCACAATTATCAGACCAAGCTTCATGTGTAATCTATAGAGCCTTCTTTTGCATGATACCCGGACAAAAGATTTGAGCAGAAGTTAACAAGTCTTCCTCAGCCAGCTACTCGGATGGCTTCTCTCGTAAGCCATTCAGTCTGCGTCAGTATCATGCTATTACACCGTCCTCGGAGGTTATATGATGAGTTGCCAATGTATGGCAGCACCGCTCAAGAATCAGACCCGCAACATTTTTGTCAGAAGTACAAATCAGTCAAGGCATAGGTCTTCTTCAGAAATCAAGGGTTCGGCTACATATCTTCCCACATATATGGTGAGGATGTATCCCCAGACAGGCAAGTTAGTCGGATAACTTTCAAACCCACGACACCTTGCCATCTTCAGTACGACACCGCATGTCGTATTCAGTATTGTTACAAGATATGACACAGTGAGAAGGCAGTATATGATAGTGCAGTTCAAGGATCAGATTTGCAATAATTTTTTCAGAGGTGCAATTCATTCAAAACATATGCCTACCTCAAGAATCAAGTGTTTGGTTGCATATGATTCTTATATATGGTGAGCATGCATCCCCAGTCATATCAGTCACTCATACGAGATGCGGCAAGGATCCAGCAGATATACCTAAGGAAAGTAAGGATCCCACAACCTCACGAGTCAGTCAAAGGAAAATAAGCAGAGATACATCTCATGAATTACAAGGATCGACAAGATCTGGGGACGACATCACAGAATCAACAGTCTTGACAATGGTCATCAAGGTCATTATTCCCGGAACTCACACGGAGATGTCCTAAAACCTTGTCACCTTCTTGTATGATTGTCCTCAGCAATGAGCTCCGTACAGCTACAAACCCCGGGTATATGTCATATGTGTGCGGACCCAGGTCAGAAAACAGGCACGAGGAATAATGTCAAAAATATTGCACTAATCATGTCCATGGTCATACGAAGAATCAAGGACAGGTGTGGCCAAGTTATTTCAGTAAGGTATCCTAACAAAGAAAACCATGACCGTTAAAGGGTGAGACTGACAGCAAAGGTCTGATGATTTTTGCACGACCATCCGGGTCCGGATACCCAAATTAGTTGCAGGCCGTAATTCCATATGGATCCACAAAGGCATACTCTCAGCGGCCCACTAGTTTTTACAAGGATTTCATATCCCCCTGACCCACTTGGAATGGTTAGTGTGGAAAATCCAAATGGGTATACCGACAAAATGAGAAAGTCAAAAGCCGAACAATCAGCTCAGACCCGGTATACTCACCGACGGAATCAAGTACATGGTCAGTCTGTCAGGAAAAGCATTTGTCCATCATTCCCCTGTCGGGCCAGTCTCAAGATGTAAATATTTGAGGTATGACACAGCTATAACTCCATACACCGTTATATTACTCACGACAAAAGGCGGTCAAACCCTTGGTACATATCTCATGCTCGAGCCAAAGGAATAAATCAAAATGAATCAGTACCACTTATGAGCAGTCAGATCCTGTCAGAAAATGGCCATGATTAATTCTCAGCATTTATTTAAACTAGAAGGCCTACATTTATTTGAAGCAACCCCATGACAGAAGTAAAAAGGTTTTCATTACCAAAAGAAAATTTATGCTCAGATCCATTGGATATCACCACTGGTATGGAGAATCAACGTCAGTAAAAAGGAATTGGTATATGAGCAAAGACCCGTCAGAATTTGGGGAAAGTTGAAGCAAGCCACCCCAGAGCAAGGTAAGTTGATCATCTGAAATTCATGGGGGAACAATAAATAAAGGAAAAAGGATACCCGAGTTGGAAACGGTGTCCTCAAGTCATACTTGTTACCAGAGCAACCAAATCTCGAGGATGAGATTTCTTTAAGGGGGTAAGAGTTGTAACAGCCTGGCTTTTGGCCCTTTTCTTTTTCTTTTGATTTATTTGGTTTTTTCTCTGTTTTTCTTTTTGGAGTGGTTCTGTGGCCTTGCCACCTGGGAAATCATCCTCATTCCCCCTCCCAAGTGGCTCACCATCCTCAAATCTATCCCAAGATGTCACTTTTCTGCTTGACCAAACCATAATTCTTTTTCTTGGGGAAAATTTCCTTTTCTATTAAAGGAATAACCTCAAGTGCCCTAGGTTGCGAAGCAACCTATATTTTTGTCCATCCAAAAATTCCCAAATAATTCTCATAATTTTTTGGGTCATATGTTGCTCAAATATGCCCAAACTTTCCTGTCCTAGCCCAAGAATAATTCACAATAATTATCCTTCATTTCTATCCAGTGTGTCTTTCTGTGAAGGAAGTGCCACCTATCCAATCTTGTTTGCTCCCAAACTTTTTGGGCATTCTTTTATGTCCAAATAATTGCCTCATGCAAAAATTCAACTTTATTTTCCTAGCCAATCTTCCTCAGTGATTTTTCAAAGTTTCTGTCAGACAGAAGGCTTTGTGAAGGAAGTACTAGCTAGAGTTATTCAAATGAGTTGAAATTTTGCACACTCCTTAATGTGCTCATATAATCACACTCCTCCCAACTTCAGCCCCATCCAATCATCTATGTGAGCACAGGACCAAATCTTTGATTCTGTTAATATTTTCATGTTGTGAAGCAAGTATATTTTATATTGCTTCATTAATTCTGATAAATTACCAGATTGTGCTTCTACCAAAATAACATCCCTCCACCAAATTTGGGACCATTTCATTTTGCCATTTTCCCTCCAAAATTATTCCAAGTTTCTGGTCAGTGAGGATGTTTGTGAAGCAAATACCATTTTGGCTTGTCCAATTGCTATGAAACTTTTACAGCAACTTTATATGACCAAATCACCAAGCCTTGCCAAATTTTAGCTCAAGTGGGTACTCTATGTGAGCGCATCATCTTGATCTTGATTCTGGACCATTTTGGTCAGTTGCAAAGCAACTACATTAATCCTTGGTCCATTTCTCCTAAAACTCCTCAGGAGCGTAGTCCTTCCTAAGCTAATAGTCTCAGACAACACCATTTGACCCAATCAGTTCCCTGTTGATCAGCAGTACACATCCAAGTTCGATACATCAAACTTCAGAGCTTAGCTCCAACCAACCACTGGGCCTCAGATCGAGCCATAGCCTCATTAATGCTCCAGCTTGGAGGGACTATCAGCTAGACAACGTTTTGGGTGCTATAGAGCATTGTATGCCCCGGTTCACGTGGTGACTACGACGATGGCATGCCTGTGCACGCGCTCTGTGTGCAGTGGCCGCGTCCAGGGCGATGTTTCTGCTTTGTCCTCTCCCCTCTCATTGTCTTCGCGCGCGTGACCGTGTCTAACAGCTTGCCTGTGTCACCCTCTCCCCCCTGGACAGCTCACCCCCTCCGGCAGCTTCCTCACCGACGCTCGCCGACGCTCGCCCACGGGAGAACAGTGCCCCGACATGTTTTTAATGGTGCTCGGCCGCTTCTTCCCCGTGCTCCTTTTGCCTCCTGTGCCTCGTGAGAACCTCCACTGCTCCTCCTCTGTCGCCTACCTCCAAGCTCTCGAGCACGCACACGCGTCCGGGGTGCCGGGCACGTATCCACGGTGACGCCAGCTTGGCCTCCTTGCCTCACGCCTATTTAATCCTTCCCCCGAGACCCCCGATCTCACCAACCCCTTCCTCACCCTCCAAGCACCCCACCCAGCCCCTCCAATCACTCCCGGAGCCTCCCCTCGACTCCCATGGCCACCGCAGCCTCCGCCGGGCTCCCCTCGAATCCGAGCATCCCTGAGCTCCTTTCCACCCTCTTTCTCCACCAGTAGACCTACCATACCCCGGCGAATCTCCCCACCCTCTTCGTTTCTCTCCAGAGCCAGCGTGGCCGCGTGCAACAGAGATTGACCACCGCCGTTGCTCTCTGCCTCCGATGGTTGCCGCCACAGCAGCGCTCCCCGGAGTGCGCGTAGTTCCTGGATGGGTGCGGGCCTCCATCCTGAGGCCACTGGTGCCCTCTCCTTGGCCGGAGATGGCTAGAGTCGCCATGCCCAGCGGCGGCCGTGCCCCTGCCCGGTGTTCCGCCGAGGAGAGGAGGAGTAGGCGCGGGGAGAAGAAGAAGGAGCGAGGAGGAGAGAAAAGTCAGCGGTGGGACCCAGCCGTCAGCGACTCAAGCCCCGGCCCCACCCCCTGCTGACGTGGATAAGTGGACACGACTTTTGCCCGTGTATGCTTTCATCCAACGAAAGCGGATTTTCCTCTTCTTCGGCTCTAAATGCGTTTTCCTCTCTGGAAAACGTGTTCTCAGAAACGACACGTTCGGTTTAAACTACCAGGGACCTGTTTGTAGAAGTATTTTTACAGACTAGTCCCTGAGCTTTAAATGTCCGTAACTTTTTACCCGTAGCTCCAAATGAGGTGATTCGAATGCCCACTTCTTCGTTTCATCGAGCCCATTCCGATGGAATCATTTTCACCATGTTTGACATTCTGAAAATGACCCTTATACCCTTGCCTTATCAGCCCCTCCGAGGGAGGATGTTTTCCGGTGATTCGTTCTGCGAGTTTCTCGCACTTTCTCTCGGTGATTTCTTCCACCCCAAGCAAGCCACACCCTCCATTTGCATGACTGCAATGCAGTGACATGGTTTAACTTATTTGAACGTGTTTAAAATATATTTTTAGCTAATTGTGATCTGTTCATGGCATTTTCTTGTAGTTATTTTAATCTTGCCTTTGCCATGACTTTGCTTGGAGTTCTAGGACTGATAGTTTGCAGCTTATGAGGATGTCATGTTGCCTTTGGATTATTAGTGGATTTTATGATTATTTTCATGGTGTTGAGTATTACTTTGGATGTCATGCTGCTTTTGGATTAGTAATGGCTAGGATTACTTTCATCATGATGCCAGTTGATATTATGTTTTTGAGTATGATGTTGGAGATGATGCTTGCATGTGGATCATAGTTGGGTAGCTAGTTCTTGATATTTGAGTATGTCGGATTTTGAGTTCCGGCAAAACCCTTGAGGTTCGAACACTGGGGTGCGTATGAAGATCTCTCCTCCCCCAAGCTCACACCCTCACCGCGATCTCCAAGCTTAGCGCGTCGAACTCACAGAACAAGAGACACAAGGTTTATACTGGTTCGGGCCACCGTTGTGGTGTAATACCCTACTCCATTGTGGTGTGGTGGATTGCCTCTCGGGCTGAGGATGAACAATTATAAGGGAAGAACGGCCTCCTCAGGAGAGGTGCTCTTGTGCTTGGTGAGCTTGTAAGGTGGCTGGTGGTATAAATGATCCGTCCCCTACTAAGGTGGTGGCTAGTCCTATTTATAGAGTCCCTGGTCCTCTTCCCAAATATTGAGCGGGAAGGGATCCCACAACGGCCAAATTTGAAGGGAGACAACTAGTACAAGTTATCCTGACTAAAGGTGGTCTTCGCCTGCCAAAGGCTCTGGTGGTGACGCCGTCTTGGGCTCCACGCTGACCTCCGTCCTGCCGTCCTGCTGGTCTTGGTCTCATTGCACCGATATGGAAACCTTTGCCTGATGCCTCGGGACTCCTCGCCTGTGCTTGACTCTTTAGCACCAAAGAGGAAATGAGGACACTGCGCGCGCTGGCGCCCGCCTGGCGCCAGCCTGGCCTCGGTCGTCATGGCTTACGTCACGGGAAACTCGCGAGGTGCCCCTGGCCTTGATCTCTCCGCCCCTCGCGAGCCAGCCTAGTTAGGCCGCCCCCGAGGAGGTCTTGCGTCATCCGCCTCGCGAGGCTTGGCCCCTCACGAGAGTCTTGAGGGTTTGCTGGTGAAGATGGGCCGTACAGGTCCGTTGGTGTAGCCACGCCGTGGGCCGCAGGCAGGCATGTTTGGGGACCCCCGTTCCCAGGATGCCGACAGTAGCCCCCGGGCCCAAGGCGTGCTCGGACTTGGCCCGGGGCGAAGCCAAGGGGCAAGTGTGGAGCGCCGCGGGCCCCAACAGCCTGAGGCCTCGCTTGACGCGTGGCGATTGATTGGACGTAGGTGTCTCTGCTTTCCCATGCTGCCTCGGCAACTGCCCATCTGACAAAAGACGGGCGCGGGCAACGCTTGCCTTTATTGCTTTCCTTTGTCTTGCTCCAGATCCCCATTCTTGCTCCTTGCTTTCCAAATCTCCATATCTGCTTCGATTCCCTTCCGAGCCGGTGACCAATGGCGCCCCGAAAGGTCAAGGCTACTTTGCCGCCCGCCTGGTACGAGTCGGCTCTGGATGCGCCCAATGTCTCAGAGAAGAACCTTGCCGCCACGCGTCTGCTGATGGCGGGGGAGAACAACGAGAAGGGGAAGACCGAGCTCCGGTGTGGCTCCGCCGAGCCGGAGGCTTCGGGAAGCACGTTCTACCCCTTCTTCATGAGCAGTGTCGTTGCGGGGCTGGTTCCCCCCTTCTCCGACTTCTTCTACGTCGTCCTCAGCCATTACAGGTTGCAGGCCCTTCATCTTCTTCCCAACTCCGTTCTTCACCTGTCGATCTTCGCCTTCTACTGTGAGGCGTACGTCAGGGTGATGTCGTCCGTGGCTTTGCTACGCCACTTCTTCTTCCTCCGGATCAATGTGGCCACACCTCAGGTTGCACCAACTTTGTCGCGGCCAGCAAGGCCAACGCGATCTCGAAGGCTGGAAATAAGGCCGAGGGCTTCAAGAGCAAGTGGGCCATGATGGATGCCAAGTGCGTGTTGGGGAACGTAGTAATTTCAAAAAAATTCCTATGCACACGCAAGATCATGGTGATGCATAGCAACGAGAGGGGAGAGTGTTGTCCACGTACCCTCGTAGACCGACAGCGGAAGCATTAGCACAACGCGGTTGATGTAGTCATACGTCTTCATGATCCGACCGATCAAGTACCGAACGCACGGCACCTCCGCGTTCAGCACACATTCAGCCCGATGACGTCCCTCGAACTCCGATCCAGCCGAGTGTTGAGGGAGTGTTTCATCAGCACGACAGCGTGGTGACGATGATGATGTTCTACCGACGCAGGGCTTCGCCTAAGCACCGCTACAGTATTATCGAGGTGGACTATGGAGGAGGGGGGCACTGCACACGGCTAAAAGATCAACAGATCAATTGTTGTGTCTCCAAGGGGTGCCCCCCTCCCCGTATATAAAGGAGCAAGGGGGGAGAGGCGGCCGGCCAGGAGGGGCGCGCCAGGAGGAGTCCTACTCCCACCGGGAGTAGGACTCCCTCCCTTTTCCTTGTTGGATTAGGAGAGGAGAGGGACGGAGAGAGAGGGGGAAAGGAAAGGGGGGGCACCGCCCCCCTCCTTGTCCAATTCGGACTTGGGGGGAGGGGCGTGCAGCTGCCCCTTGGCCGCCTCTCCTCTTCCACCAATTGGGCCCATGAGGCCCAATAACCTCCGGGGGGTTCCGGTAACCCCCCGGTACTCCAGTATATATCCGATAACCCCCGGAACCATTCCGGTGTCCGAATATAGTCGTCCAATATATCAATCTTCATGTCTCGACCATTTCGAGACTCCTTGTTATGTCCGTGATCACATCCGGGACTCCGAACAACCTTCGGTACATCAAAACATATAAACTCATAATATAACTGTCATTGAAACTTTAAGCGTGCGGGCCCTACGGGTTCGAGAACTATGTAGACATGACCGAGACACGTCTCTGGTCAATAACCAATAGCGGAACCTGGATGCTCATATTGGCTCCCACATATTCTACGAAGATCTTTATCGGTCAGACCGTATAACAACATACGTTGTTCCCTTTGTCATCGGTATGTTACTTGCCCGAGATTCGATCGTCGGTATCTCAATACCTAGTTCAATCTCGTTACCGGCAAGTCTCTTTACTAGTTCTGTAATACATCATCCCGCAACTAACTCATTAGTTGCACTGCTTGCAAGGCTTATAGTGATGTGCATTACCAAGTGGGCCCAGAGATACCACTTCGACAATCGGAGTGACAAATCCTAATCTCGAAATACGCCAACCCAACAAGTACCTCTGGAGACACCTGTAGAGCACCTTTATAATCACCCAGTTACGTTGTGACGTTTGGTAGCACACAAAGTGTTCCTCCGGTAAACGGGAGTTGCATAATCTCATAGTCATAGGAACATGTATAAGTCATGAAGAAAGCAATAGCAGAATACTAAACGATCGTGTGCTAAGCTAACGGAATGGGTCAAGTCAATCACATCATTCTCCTAATGATGTGATCCCGTTAATCAAATGACAACTCATGTCTATGGCTAGGAAACATAACCATCTTTGATCAACGAGCTGGTCAAGTAGAGGCATACTAGTGACACTATGTTTGTCTATGTATTCACACATGTATTATGTTTCCGGTTAGTACAATTCTAGCATGAATAATAAACATTTATCATGAGAATAAGGAAATAAATAATAACTTTATTATTGCCTCTAGGGCATATTTCCTTCAGTCTCCCACTTGCACTAGAGTCAATAATCTAGTTCACATCACCATGTGATTTAATACCAATAGTTCACATCACCATGTGATTAACACCCATAGTTCACATCGTCATGTGACCCACACCCAAAGGGTGAACTAGAGTCGATAATCTAGTTCACATCGCTATGTGATTAACACCCAAAGAGCACCAAGGTGTGATCATGTTTTGCTTGTGAGAGAAGTTTAGTCAACGGGTCTGTCACATTCAGATCCGTATGTATTTTGCAAATTTCTATGTCAACAATGCTCTGCACGGAGCTACTCTAGCTAATTGCTCCCACTTTCAATATGTATCCAGATTGAGACTTAGAGTCATCCGGATCAGTGTCAAAATTTGCATCAACGTAACCCTTTACGATGAACCTTTTTGTCACCTCCATAATCGAGAAACATATCCTTATTCCTCTAAGGATAATTTTGACCGCTGTCCAGTGATCTACTCCTAGATCACTATTGTACTCCCTTGCCAAAATCAGTGTAGGGTATACAATAGATCTGGTACACAGCATGGCATACTTTATAGAACCTATGGCCAAGGCATAGGGAATGACTTTCATTCTCTTTCTATCTTCTGCCGTGGTCGGGTTTTGAGTCTTACTCAATTTCACAACTTGTAACACAAGCAAGAACTCTTTCTTTGACTGTTCCATTTTGAACTACTTCAAAATCTTGTCAAGGTATGTACTCACTGAAAAACTTATCAAGCGTCTTGATCTATCTCTATAGATCTTGATGCTCAATATGTAAGCAGCTTCATCGAGGTCTTTCTTTGAAAAACTCCTTTCAAACACTCCTTTATGCTTTGCAGAATAATTCTACATTATCTCCGATCAACAATATGTCATTCACATATACTTATCAGAAATGTTGTAGTGCTCCCACTCACTTTCTTGTAAATACAGGCTTCACCGCAAGTCTCTATAAAACTATATGCTTTGATCAACTTATCAAGCGTATATTCCAACTCCGAGATGCTTGCACCAGTCCATAAATGGATCACTGAAGCTTGCATATTTTGTTAGCACCTTTAGGATTGACAAAACCTTCTGGTTGCATCATATACAACTCTTCTTTAATAAATCCATTAAGGAATGCAGTTTTGTTTATCCATTTTCTAGATTTCATAAAATGCGGCAACTGCTAACATGATTCGGACAGACTTAAGCATAGATACGAGTGAGAAACTCGCATTGTAGTCAACACCTTGAACTTTTCGAAAACCTTTTGCGACAATTCTAGCTTTGTAGATAGTAACACTACTATCAGCGTCCGCCTTCCTCTTCAAGATCCATTTAATCTCAATGGCTCGCCGATCATTGGGCAAGTCAATCAAAGTCCACACTTTGTTCTCATACATGGATCCCATCTCAGATTTCATGGCCTCGAGCCATTTCGCGGAATCTGGGCTCATCATCGCTTCCTCATAGTTCGTAGGTTCGTCATGGTCAAGTAACATGACCTCCAGAACAGGATTACCGTACCACTCTGCTGCTGATCTCACTCTGGTTGACCTACGAGGTTTGGTAGTAACTTGATCTAAAGTTACATGATCATCATCATTATCTTCCTCACTAATTGGTGTAGGAGTCACAGGAACAAATTTCTGTAATGAACTACTTTCCAATAAGGGAGCAGGTACAGTTACCTCATGAAGTTCTACTTTCCTCCCACTCACTTCTTTCGAGAAAAACTCCTTCTCTAGAAAGGATCCATTCTTAGCAACGAATATCTTGCCTTCGGATCTGTGATAGAAGGTGTACCCAACTGTCTCCTTTGGGTATCCTATGAAGACACATTTCTTCGATTTGGGTTTGAGCTTATCAGGATGAAACTTTTTCACATAAGCATCGCAACCCCAAATTTTAAGAAACGACAACTTTTGGTTTCTTGCCAAACCAAAGTTCATAAGGTGTCGTCTCAACGGATTTAGATGGTCCCCTATTTAACGTGAATGCAGCTGTCTCTAATGCATAACCCCAAAACAATAGTGGTAAATCGGTAAGAGACATCATAGATTGCACCATATCTAATAAAGTACGGTTACGATGTTCGGACACACCATTACGCTATGGTGTTCTAGGTGGCATGAGTTGTGAAACTGTTCCGCATTGTTTCAAATGAAGACCAAACTCGTAACTCAAATATTCTCCTCCATGATCAGATCGTAGAAACTTTATTTCTTGTTACGATGATTTTCCACTTCACTCTGAAATTATATGAACTTTTCAAATGTTTCAGACTTATGTTCCATCAAGTAGATATACCCATATCTGCTCAAATCATCTGTGAAGGTCAGAAAATAACGATACCTGCCGCAAGCCTCAACAATCATCAGATCGCATACATCAGTATGTATTATTTCCAATAAGTCAGTTGCTCGCTCCATTGTTCCAGAGAACGGAGTCTTTAGTCATCTTGCCCATAAGGCATGGTTCGCAAGCATCAAGTGATTCATAATCAAGTGATTCCAAAATCCCATCAGCATGGAGTTTCTTCATGCGGTTTACACCAATATGACCTAAACGGCAGTGCCACAAATAAGTTGCACTATCATTATCAACTCTGCATCTTTTGGCCTCAATATTATGAATATGTGTATCACTATGATCGAGATCCAACAAACCATTTTCATTGGGTGTATGACCATAGAAGGTTTTATTCATGTAAATAGAACAACAATTATTCTCTAACTCAAATGAATAACCGTATTGCAATAAACATGATCAAATCATATTCATGCTCAACGCAAACACCAAATAACACTTATTTAGCTTCAACACTAATCCCGAAAGTGTAGGGAGTGTACGATGATGATCATATCAATCTTGGAACCACTTCCAACACACATCGTCACTTCACCCTCAACTAGTCTCTATTTATTCTGCAACTCCCGTTTTGAGTTACTACTCTTAGCAACTGAACCAGTATCAAATACCGAGGGGTTGCTATGAACCCTAGTAAAATACACATCAATAGTCTGTATATCAAATATACCTTTGTTCACTTTGCCATCCTTCTTATCCGCCAAATACTTGGGGCAGTTCCGCTTCCAGTGACCAGTCACTTTGCAGTAGAAGCACTTAGTCTCAGGTTTAGGTACAGACTTGGCTTCTTCACTTGAGCAACAACTTGCTTGCCGTTCTTCTTGAAGTTCCCCTTTCTTCCCTTTGTCCCTTTACTTGAAACTAGTGGTCTTGTTAACCATCAACACTTGATGCTCTTTCTTGATTTCTACCTTCGTCGATTTCAGCATCGCGAAGAGCTCGGGAATTACTTCCGTTATCCCTTGCATATTATAGTTCATCACAAAGTTCTACTAACTTGGTGATGGTGACTAGATAATTCTATCAATCACTATCTTATCTGGAAGATTAACTCCCACTTGATTCAAGCGATTGTAGTACCCAGACAATCTGAGCACATGCTCACTGCTTGAGCTATTCTCCTCCATCTTGTAGGCAAAGTACTGTCAGAGGTCTCATACCTCTCGACACGGGCATGAGTATGAAATACCAATTTCAACTCTTGGAACATCTTATATGCTCCGTGGCGTTCAAAACATTTTTGAAGTCCCGGTTCTAAGCCGTAAAGCATGGTGCACTTAACTATCAAGTAGTCATCATACCGAGCTTTTGTCAAAACATTCATAACGTCTGCATCTGCTCTTGCAATAGGTCTGTCACCTAGAGGTGCATCAAGGACATAATTCTTCTGTGCAGCAATGAGGATAAACCTCAGATGACGGATCCAATCCGCATCATTGCTACTAACATCTTTCAACTTAGTTTTCTCTAGGAACATATCGAAAATAAAACAGGGGAGCTAAACGCGAGCTATTGATCTACAACATAGATATGCTAATACTACCAGGACTAAGTTCATGATAAATTAAAGTTCAATTAATCATATTACTTAAGAACTCCCACTTAGATAGACATCCCTCTAATCCTCTAAGTGATCACATGATCCAAATCAACTAAACCATGTCCGATCATCACGTGAGATGGAGTAGTTTCAATGGTGAACATCACTATGTTGATCATATCTACTATATGATTCATGCTCGACCTTTCGGTCTCAATGTTCCGAGGCCATATCTGTTATATGCTAGGCTCGTCAAGTTTAACCTGAGTATTCCGCGTGTGCAACTGTTTTGCACCCATTGTATTTGAACGTAGAGCCTATCACACCCGATCATCACGTGGTGTCTTAGCACGAAGAACTTTCGCAACGGTGCATACTCAGGGAGAACACTTATACTTTGATAATTTACTGAGGGATCATCTTATAATGCTACCGTCAATCAAAGCAAGATAAGATGCATAAAAAGATAAACATCACATGCAATCAATATAAGTGATATGATATGGCCATCATCATCTTGTGCTTGTGATCTCCATCTTCGAAGCACCGTCATGATCACCATCGTCACCGGCGCGACACCTTGATCTCCATCCTAGCATCGTTGTCGTCTCGCCAATCTTATGCTTCTACGACTATCGCTACCCCTTAGTGATAAAGTAAAGAATTACAGGGCGATTGCATTGCATACAATAAAGCGACAACCATATGGCTCCTGCCAGTTGCCGATAACTCGGTTACAAAACATGATCATCTCATATAATAAAATTTAGCATCATGTCTTGACCATATCACATCACAACATGCACTGCAAAAACAAGTTAGACGTCTTCTACTTTGTTGTTGCAAATTTTACGTGTCTGCTACGGGCTTAGCAAGAACCGTTCTTACCTACACATCAAAACCACAACGATAGTTTGTCAAGTTGGTGCTGTTTTAACCTTCGCAAGGACCGGGCGTAGCCACACTTGGTTCAACTAAAGTTGGAGAAACTGACACCCGCCAGCCACCTGTGTGCAAAGCACGTCGGTAGAACCAGTCTCGTGTAAGCGTACGCGTAATGTCGGTCCGGGCCGCTTCATCCAACAATACCGCCGAACCAAAGTATGACATGCTGGTAAGCAGTATGACTTATATCGCCCACAACTCACTTGTGTTCTACTCGTGCATATGACATCTACGCATAAAACCTGGCTCGGATGCCACTGTTGGGGAACGTAGTAATTTCAAAAAAATTCCTACGCACACGGAAGATCATGGTGATGCATATCAACGAGAGGGGAGAGTGTTGTCCACTTACCCTCGTAGACCGAAAGCGGAAGCGTTAGCACAACGCGGTTGATGTAGTCGTACGTCTTCACGATCCGACCGATCAAGTACCGAACACATGGCACCTCCCAGTTCAGCACACGTTCAGCCCGATGACATCCCTCGAACTCCAATCCAGCCGAGTGTTGAGGGAGAGTTTCGTCAGCACGACGGCGTGGTGACGATGATGATGTTCTACCGACGCAGGGCTTCGCCTAAGCACTGCTACAGTATTATCGAGGTGGACTATGGTGGAGGGGGGCACCGCACACGGCTAAAAGATCAACAGACCAACTGTTGTGTCTCCAAGGGGTGCCCCCTCCCCGTATATAAAGGAGCAAGTGGGGGAGAGGCGGCCGGCCAGGAGGAGTCCTACTCCCACCGAGAGTAGGACTCCCTCCCTTTTCCTTGTTGGATTAGGAGAGGGGAGGGAAGGAGAGATAGGGGGAAGGAAAGGGGGGGCGCCGCCCCCCCTCCTTGTCCAATTCGGACTTGGGGGGAGGGGCGCGTGGCTGCCCCTTGGCCGCCTCTCCTCTTCCACCAATTGGGCCCATGAGGCCCAATAACCTACGGGGGGTTCCGGTAACCCCCCGGTACTCCGATATATATCCAATAACCCCCGGAACCATTCCGGTGTCCGAATATAGTCGTCCAATATATCAATCTTCATGTCTCGACCATTTCGAGACTCCTCGTTATGTTCGTGATCACATCCGGGACTCCGAACAACTTTCGGTACATCAAAACATATAAACTCATAATATAACTGTCATCGAAACTTTAAGCGTGCGGACCCTACGGGTTCGAGAACTATGTAGACATGACCGAGACACGTCTCTGGTCAATAACCAATAGCGGAACCTGGATGCTCATATTGGCTCCCACATATTCTACGAAGATCTTTATCGGTCAGACCACATAACAACATACGTTGTTCCCTTTGTCATCGGTATGTTACTTGCCCGAGATTCGATCGTCGGTATCTCAATAGCTAGTTCAATCTCGTTACCGGCAAGTCTCTTTACTCGCTCTGAAATACATCATCCCGCAACTAACTCATTAGTTTGCAATGCTTGCAAGGCTTATAGTGATGTGCGTTACCGAGTGGGCCCAGAGATACCTCTTCGAGAATCGGAGTGACAAATCCTAATCTCGAAATACGCCAACCCAACAAGTACCTTTGGAGACACCTGTAGAGTACCTTTATAATCACCTAGTTACGTTGTGACGTTTGGTAGCACACAAAGTATTCCTCTGGTAAACGGGAGTTGCATAATCTCAAAGTCATAGGAACATGTATAAGTCATGAAGAAAGCAATAGCAGAATACTAAACGATCGTGTGCTAAGCTAACGGAATGGGTCAAGTCAATCACATCATTCTCCTAATGATGTGATCCCGTTAATCAAATGACAACTCATGTCTATGGCTAGGAAACATAACCATCTTTGATCAACGAGATAGTCAAGTAGAGGCATACTAGTGACACTATGTTTGTCTATGTATTCACACATGTATTATGTTTCCGGTTAATACAATTCTAGCATGAATAATAAACATTTATCATGAGAATAAGGAAATAAATAATAACTTTATTATTGCCTCTAGGGCATATTTCCTTCAGTGTGTCCACCCACGGTTGACGCTGCCGACGGAGATGCCCCAGTCCGATGAAGGCTGGCTCTGCGCGAAGCTTACTAATGACCGGGCGAAGGCAGTGCTGGAGAAGATGACCGCCGACCTGAAGCCGGGCAACGCGAAGGCGGCGAAGATGACGGGGGCCATGCTCCTGAGGGAATTCCTAATGCTGCGTGTGGCTCCGCTCCAGGCGCGCTCACGCCCCTTGTGGATGCTTGGGGGCGAAGAAGATAAGCTTCACTTGAGTCCGGAGGCCTTGTCTGAAGAAGAGCTGGCTGTGGCTCTCCGCCTTTTGGTTGGGGACGACCAGGAGTATCCGTCGAGTGCTTTCGTTCCCTTGTTCCTTCGCAAGGGCGGGGCGCAGGTCGCGGCTGCCATGCCCACCTTCGACGGGCGCGGGCTAGTGCCACCGGTGCCCCCTGGGGTCCCGATGGCGACGACGCTAGTGGTCGTGTCTTCTGGTGATTCCCGCGGGGAGGGGGAAGAGGAGGAGGACGAGGAGCGCGACTCAGAGGCGACCCCCGACGGGATGGGGGAGACCTCCCCCTTGGGCAAGGCCGATATCCTCCGCACCCTGCCTAATGACGATGACGAGGCCGATGTCCCCCCAGAGATAGAGGTGCCGCCCGTGGTTGGGGGCTGCTCGAGGCCCAAGGCCAGCCCCCGGAGGAGGCCACCGGCCGAGGTTCCGACGAGGGGCAGGTCGGCGCTGATCTCCCGAGACGACGCTCCTGCTCTGACACCGCCTAGAACTACTTCCGACCCACCTGCTGCCCCCTCTTCCGCTCCTGGAGCCCGCGCGCCTGCACCCCAGGCTGCGAGGCTCTCAGGCTTCAAGCTTCAGAAGCGGAGGGACTACACCGCAGTGGACCAGTAAGTGTTCTTGTCCTACATTGTTCTTGCTTCTGCCGCTTATCCTTGACACTTCTTCGTTGTGCAATTAGGCTGACGCCCGTGGTGAAGAAAAGGAAGGAAGAATAGGTGGTACCACTTGGGACCAGACCGCCTACGGTGGCCGCACCCCTCTCCATGGATAAGGGCAGCGACGGCGCTCGCGCTTCTCCGGCCCGATCATCCTCGCGAGGCTTGGGAGAGCATCCTTGGGAGGAGTCAACCCCCGTGGCCCCGCTGGCTCTGGAGGTGCCAATGCCTGGCTCATTCGCCGAGGTCCCCAAAGCTCAGGAGCTTCTGACCTCCCAGGCCATGGTGACGACGTCGCCTCCTCCCCCTTCTGCCGCACTCCTATCTCCGGGCCCTTCCACCTTCCCTGATGTTCTGGAGCATGCTCTTTCTGTGATGACCCTGCTGTGAGAGGACCTCCGGGGCGCTGATCCTCGCTTGGTGGCCGGGCGCCTAGAGCTGGTCTCTGGTTGGCTCCATTCCGACGTGGCCATCCGGGCGGCGCTAAACCAGGCTGCGGTGGGCTCCAAGAAGGACAAGCAGGTTGTCGCCCAAGCTACGGCTACTCGGGAAGCCGCGCTGAAGGATGCCGGAGCCGCCCAAGATCGCTGCCAGTCGCTAGAGGCCGAGCTGGAGACAATGCACAATGAGCGTGCGACCGAGGCACGAGGCCGCGAGGCGGAGGAGGAGAAGATGAAGGCCCGGGAGGACGCCGTCAAGGATCGTGACGCCGAGCTGGAGCAGTTGGCGAAGGCGCAGGCCGCGGAGCACAATAGGTTGGAGAAGCTGAAGTGGAAGATTGAGGCAGAGAAGGCCGAGCTTCACGCCATGGTGAAGGTCCTGGCTGAGGACCGCATGGCCTTCAAGTCCCTCGAGGAGAAGGCTCGCACGACACCGCGGTCACTCTATGAGAAGGGCTTGGAGGAGCCGCTGGCTACCACCGACGAGGGCCCCACCGAGCTGCTTCCTTATCTGGTCACGGCGCTTGAGGAAGTCGTGAGCGGTATCGGCCCCTTGGCAGAGGCAGAACCCCGCGTTCTGTCTTCATCCGCGTTGACACGCGTCTTCAGCCACCTCCATCTTAGCGATCCTGCCGCCCGCCTTGACGAGTTGTTGGAGCCTGTGGACGACGAGCACTACGCAGCTGCTACCGAAGCCGTGAAGGGTCAAGTGGAGGCCCTGCTGAAGAAGTTCCGCGCCTTCGAACCCGCGCCCTCAACCCGCGGTGCTGTTGATCCTGCAACTCCGGCGAGTGGTGAAGGTGAGGGCAACGCCATGGAAGAAGCATCCCTTGCAGGCGTCGGCGGCGTCCGGGAGTGACGAGATGACTTGCTAGCGGCTCATATCCTGTTTAGCTTCTCCAATATGCACCATGCCTCGTGGAGGCATTTAAACTTGCGTTTGGTATCGGGAGAACAATATGTCTTGTAATATTTGCTTGAGATTTTGCGATTTCCTTCCCGTGTCCTTGATGTTCTACGTCGGCAGGGCCTGACCCAGCGCATACCTCAGCCGCCGTTGGGTCGTCCGGATCACCAGGACGAGACCAAGGGTTGAGGGGCTATGTGGCCAGTTAGGCTCCTGAGTCGTGTTGCTCAGGAGTCCCCCTTGACATGCAAATAGCTTACAGAAAGGAGACGCAGGAATAGGTCTAGTGTTCTACGTCGGCGGGGCCCGACCCCGCGCATACCTTAGCCGCCATTGGGTCGTCCAGATCACCAGGACGAGACCAAGGGGTGAGGGGCTATGTGGCCAGTTAGGCTCCTGAGTCGCGATGCTCAGGAGTCCCCCTTGACGTTCAAACGACCTTCATACCTTTTCCCTCGTCGAGGCCCTGCTCGGGAGGACGCGCGACGACCAGGCTCGAGGGACCTGGCGGGGTGGCGTACACTTGGGCATGACTCGAGCGTAGCCCCCGTGCCCAGCACCCTCGCGCGACGCTCCCGAGGGGAGGTGTTGCGATGAGGCCAGACACCGAGCTCAAGGCTCCCTAAGGTTGATACGGCCATGGGGCCGCCCTCTGTTGTTTATCACCAGCGCGGAGCATAGCGCTTCCGCACTTGCACGGGCATAACCACTCCTTGGTAGTGTCGACGGCTAGCGCGGAGCATCGTGCTTCCAGTGGTGCGTGGGCGAGGGCTCCCTCTGAGTGTTGCCCCCTGGGCGTGTACAGCCTCGCCCTGACACATGGCTTGCACGGCAGGGCTAGACGAGGTGTGTCTGGGCACTCGTGAGCCAGCGCGGGACTCACGAGGCCCTACCTCAAGGCGGGTTACACCTAGTCTTGGTTCTTGTTGACTGTCCTGTGAGATGGTTAGGCAACCTGCGCCGAATGAATCTCCTGAGGTTATCGCATGAGAAGGCCAAGCACCAATGACCCCAGGAGGTGACGTGAACGGGACTGGCCCGCTAGACAGAGCTCAGCCGTTGGATTTATCGATGCTGCAGGGACGGACCCGAGCACAGACGACGTGCCTAGCCTTCTTATGTGAAGGATCCTGAAGAAATACAATCGGCGCGCGGCTCCCATGGTGGGTGATAATCAAGCAGGTGTTAACCATAGATAGACTATGCATGGAAGGCGAACTAGCTTAGGTAAATGCAAGAACGATACATGCCACTGGGACGGACCCGAGCGGCCTGGGGATGATGCAGCCCGAGGGGCGCCCCTAGCAGAGTAGGCTAAAGATGCAAAAGGATACATGCCGCAGGGACAGGCCCGTGCGACCTGGGAATAATGTAGCTCGAGGGGTGCTCCCAGCTAAATAAACTTGGAAAATGTCACCTAGTTCCGTTGTCGAAGGGATGTTTGGGCAGCTGAAGATGCGTGGCGAAGGGGTTGCTCCTCATGAGCCACCGGGGCCCTGAGCCTCAGGAGGCTCTGGGGGTCCAGGCGGTTCCTCCAGGACCGCCTCCACCTCCGCCAGGACTACGTGGTGCCTGGCCTCCTGGGCCGCCGAGACACTCTGCAGGTTGCGCTGGTAGGCCGCCGCCATGCTCGGCAGGCCGAATGGCATGCGACCATAGCTGTGGGGTGGGCCCTCGCAATGTCCCACGCGCGAAGGCTAGAAGAGCTCCTGAGATGCAGCCTCGTTGAGCCCTGGGATGTCGATGCAGACGCGCAGCCCACCATCCTTGCTTGGATGGGGAGCTGCACCAGGTGGGCGGCAGTCGCCGCGCATGGCTCTGGCTTCTTGAAGCTCCTGAGTGGTCTTGGCGATGAATTCCTGAGCGCCGGGCACTCCTCGCCCGGTGTCCTCCTGAGGGAAACGTGTCGCAAAGCACGCCTCCATGTGGTGCCCGAGCGCCTCCCTCGTGATGTTGGCTAGGTCTGAGGCCCTCCAGAAGAGAGCCCCCGAGCCTCGCCCGAGGAGGGCGCTGGGCGCGCCTTCCTATGTGAGGGAGGGAGGCGCCCCAGGCGCGGGCGCTGATCCTGATGTGGCACCGCTAGAGGTGCCGCTCCCCTGAGGCCCCGTACAGAGTAGCTGCTTCTTCTTCTTGGGGATGGCCTCAGGAGGGTATATGGTGCCTTGGTTGTCGGGGTCTTCGATTACTGCAGCTTGGAAGGCGCGCTCGAGGGAGCACACCGCATCTCTTTCTTCACAGGGGACTGTGATGATCCCGCCGCTTCCTAATATCTTGAGGACATTATAACCATGGTGGGTTACTGCCATGAACTTGGTCAGCGCTGGGTACCCGAGGATGGCATTGTATGGCAGACGGATGTGGGCGACATCGAAGTCGATGAGCTCGGTGCGGTAGTTGTCGCATTGTCCAAAGGTGATAGGGAGGCGGACCTGCCCTATCGGGGTGGTGGAGCCGTCGGTCACTCCTGAGAAGGGCTTGGTAGGCTTAAGCTGATCATACGGCACTTGGAGGCTGTCGAATGTCTCGACGGATAGGATGTTAAGCCCCATGCCGTCGTTGATGAGGGTCTTGGTGACTTGAACATTGCTGATGACGGGTGAGCAAAGCATTGGGAGGGCGCCAGCAGTGGCCGCGCACTTGAGCTGGTCCGCCGAGCTGAAGGTGATGGTGCACTTGGAACACCTGAGTGGGCGTGTGGCCTCAAGCCTGGGAAGAGCTGCGTTCACCTCGCGAGCAAACTGCTTGAAGATACGCTGAGAGGCTAGAGCCTGAGCTCCGCCCAAGATGAGGGCGATAGCATGTGGTTCCTGGAAGCCCCCAGCCCCCTCGTCCTGATGGTGGTCGATGTTCCTCCTTGGTGGCGGCGGCAGTGGAGGAAGACCGGCATTGCCCTGAGGGCGGTCCTCGCGAGGTTGATCCCTCCATGCGCCTCACGAGGCTGATCCTGCCAACGATCCTCGGGAGGCCGGTCATGCCACTTCTGGCGGGGGCCGCAATCATCCCAGCGTCCTCTGTCGCACCCTCCTTCTCGGCCGTAGCCCCGGTCGTTGCGTTCTGGGCGTCGACCAAAGCGTCCATCTCGAATGACCCTGAGCTCCTGACAGTCGTTGGTGTTGTGGCTGTGTACGTTGTGGAAGGCGCAGAACGGACGGCTGCTCTTGGACGACTCGGGATGGTCCCGGCCACGCTTCGTGTCAGGCTCCGCCGCGAGCACCGCCACCCCTTTGCGCTTCACGTCTTTGGCCTTGGCTTTCTTCTCCTCTAGGTCCGTAGCAGGGAGCTCGAGGAGGGAAAGGCGCCTTTCCTCAGCTCTTGTGCACTTGGTCGCCAGGTTGAATAGCTCGAGAGCTGTGCATAGCTCCTCATGGATGGCGATCTCCTCCTTCATCTTGACGTCGCGGACGCCATCAGAAAACGCCAAAATGATGGCCTCATCCGTCACCTTGGAGATCTTGAGACGAACGTTGTTGAAGCGCTGGATGTACTTCTGCAGGGTCTCTCCTGGCCGTTGCTTGATGCGGCGCAGGTCACCCGCGGCCGGAGGGCGGTCGCGAGTGCCCTGGAAGTTGGCGACAAAGCAGTCGTGCATCTCATCCCAGGAAGAGATCCAGCTCGGGGGGCAGGTTCAGGAGCCACGAGCGAGCACCATCCTTGAGAGGCATGGGGAACCAGTTCGCCATGACTTTCTCGTCGCCGTTGGCCGCCTCGATGCACAGCTCATAGAGCTGCAAGAACTCCGCGGGGTCGGGGGTGCCGTCGTAGCGAGGAGGCAGATCCGGCTTGAACTTGCCCGGTCAGACGATGCCACGCAGCTCAGGAGTGAAGGCGCGCCAGCCTGCTGTGGCCACCGGGGCCTTTTGCAGAGGTGGGGCCTGCCCCTGGTGTCCGCGCACCGCGGCCACAGGCGATGCACGGCCTTGTCGCGGTGGCGCCGGGACCGCGGGAGCATTCTCTTGCGGCCGGGGAACTTCTGGGCAGCTTCCTTCTTCGCGCGCGGGTGCCTGACGCGGTGGGTCACGCCGGGGGGCCGCGCTCCTTGGCGCCAGAGCACCGTCTTGGTGCAGAGGTGGTGGAGGTGCTCCGTGAGCTACGTCGCCCGCAGCTGCCGGCGAGCGAGGCAGAGAGAGGGAGGGTGCGGGGGAGCCCCCAGCAGCGCTGACGAGCTCGGCGATGCGGTCCAGACAGTCCTCGTAGAGGTCGTCTACCGGGCGGTAGCGCAGGAGCTCGCGTGCCAAGAGCAACGTGGCCTGCGCGTCCGTGGGAGCGCGACGAGCATGAGACAATGAGCCGGCTGGGTTCAGCGACAGAGTGGCGGTGCAGCCATCCCGCCGCACGAAGGGGTGCAGTGAGGACTCTTGCTGCTCGTTTCCCGCCGGACCGGTGGCGGCGTTGGCGACGGGTGACGGAGAACAACGGGGAGGCCCGCCGGCGAAGGGCAGTCTGAGCGACACGGGCGGCGAGGGCGGCCCAGCGCTCAGCGGGGGCTCGACGCGTGTCTGACGTGGATCGGCGGAAGGAAAGCTTCAGCCCACCCCTACCTGGCACGCCAAATGTCAGATTTCAGGTTCCGGTAAAACCCTTGAGGTTCGAACGCTGGGGTGCGCACGAAGATCTCTCCTCCCCCAAGGTCACACCCTCACCGCGATCTCCAAGCTTAGCGCGTCGAACTAACAGAACAAGAGACACAAGGTTTATACTAGTTTGGGCCACCGTTGTGGTGTAATACCCTACTCCAGTGTGGTGTGGTGGATTGCCTCTCGGGCTGAGGATGAACAGTTACAAGGGAAGAACAGCCTCCTCAGGAGAGATGCTCTTGTGCTTCTTGAGCTTTTAAGGTGGCCGGTGGTCTGAATGATCCGTCCCCTGCTAAGGTGGTGGCTAGTCCTATTTATAGAGGCCCTGGTCCTCTTCCCAAGTATTGAGCGGGAAGGGATCCCACAACGGCCAAATTTGAGGGGAGACAACTAGTACAAGTTATCTTGACTAAAGGTGGTCTTCACCTGCCAAAGGCTCCGGTGGTGATGCCGTCTTGGGCTCCACGCTGATCTCCGTCCTACCATCCTGCTGGTCTTGGTCTCGTTGCACCGATATGGAAACCTTTGCCTGATGCCTCGGGACTCCTCGCCTGCGCTTGCCTCTTTAGCACCAAATAGCACGGTTATATTTTTGGGGTTAAATTCCATCATTAAGTTGGTTAGGTGCCACCGAACCGGGCTTTTCCAGTGCAACCACATTTGCCCTTATGGGAAGGCCCTAGTGCAATGCTATTACCGTGTCTCTCGCCGGTGCCTCCAACGAGAGAAGGTTATGGGCGCGCGCTACCCTGATCAGGTAGGCAGACATGAGCCTTGTGTGCCCGTAGTTGTTTTTATGTTACCTTGTCCCCGTTTGGGACCATTTTTGTTTTGCCATGACGGTGGCCGTTGATGCCTTTGGTAGGCATGGGGCCACGCAGGACTAGACCCAAAGGGGGTGTTGGTCGGAGTGGCTAGGAGAGTGTCATGGCAGTAGATCGGTTTTGTTGGAACGTTGTTGGTCCACTCGAATGGGAGTGCGAGGCCATGGGTTCCGTTGTGTGGGTAAAGTGTGCTACATCTTCAGAGTGTGTGTGTTTAATCTATCGATAGTCGCATCCTCAGTCATGGGCATAAGTTCGTACTAGGTCACACCGTTCGATCAACACGTACATGACGGAATGACTTATAGGTGATGTATCTGTTGATATTGTGAGCTATAACAGTTACGCAGGATGATGATGATAATGTTGGGATGATCTTGAGGATGATCATTCAGTTTGTGATGTGGTCACGAGGTGACCATGTCGATGTTTTGATCACGAGGTGATCATGTGGATGTTCCGTTTCTGATCTGTGAATTATCACCGTTTGGCTACGAGGTCATCTGTTGAACCAAGTGTGGTTCCGTTTGTCATCCGTGAATGATCACTGTTTGATTACGAGGTAACCCGTTGAACCAAGTGTGGTTCCGTTTGTGATCTGTGAACGATCACCATTTGGTTTTGATCACTAGGTGATCGATATGGTACATTGCTTGGCCGGTTAGCCAAGAGTGAGATGGATATAGAGATTGGAGATCGTGGTTTATCAGTATTGTATTAGATTGATGTCATGTTTAGTAGTTGCTTTCGTATCAAGGTAGTTTTTAATTAATTAACATGTTAATGCTATGTTGTTGTTTTGCCTTGATGCTTTTGGTTGTTGTGAGCTTGCAAGTACATTCAATGTACTGACCTGGTGTGTCATGCCGAATTGCAGGTGATGCCATGATTGCTTGATTGCTTGTCGTGATTTCCGTTCGTGCGAGCTAGATCGTGTCCTAGCCAGAGTCCCTGCGGAGTGGAGTTCACCACCTTCATCGTTGTTCCGCTGCTAGAAGATTTCCGCCGCTATGATTTGTTCTGCTGCTAGCATAGAGAAAGTGTATCGCAGGCGTAGTGTCTCCGTGCTGGTGTGATCCATTGTAACATCAGACCGTTGTATTTATCCTTTGTAATAAGACCTGATTTGTTCTATGTCAAGCAGTGCCGTATTCCAGAAGACTTCATCTCGATCTATGGGCTGGAATACGGGGTGCTCCGGTTTCTCTGAGCTGGGGTACCACACCTACCGTAGTTCTACATCTGCTAGCACCGTCCCAGCCAGAATCACAACTAAGGTCAACCAAGCCAGAGCCCATAGTGACCTACGGTTGCACAGGTAAGCTTCCGGGCATGAAGTATTCTTCCTTCTCCTTGAGTTAGGGTGAATCTTTCCGCAAGATGTCATGGCTCTTCTCCATGCATCCTGGGTCATCCACTGGTTGCTCCAGGGTGCCCATCTAAACCATCCTTCACCCAGTAGTGTGTATTGAATTCTTGTCTCAAGTCTTGAGGTCCTGAAGATGCAGTCCTTGCAGATGCCATCATGAAGTTTCATCATTGACGTAGAGTCCTCCATTCTCACACCACTCCTGAGCACTCATACCAACCCCGTCTACTATAGCGTAGCATTAAAATAAATAACGTCCTGGGCTTGGTAACAGGGTGATGGGTTCCAACCTCATGCATACTACTCAACTACAAGGATTCAATATCACTATTGTAGGGATTGTTGCAAAGATGACACTAAATGCAAACAAAACATAGGTATGAAAAGCATGGTCAAAGTGAACTTGCCTGGTAAGTCGATGAAGATTATAACGCTCTCAGGATAATGACTTGGTAGAACAATTTGTCACTCTGTTGAAAATCTATTAAGTCAAACATAGCATTCATATAAGCAAGCATCCTAGAAAACAATTCTAGCACTCAAAATAACAACTAAAACACCAAATAAAACTCAATAACAAAACTCAAACGAATTCCAAATAAAAATCCAAAGAACTTGAGAACTATGAGAAAAACTACTAACACTACAGGAATCGGGCACTTTGCCATCAGCCATGGCTGACGGCAAAGGTATGCCTGGCGGACCACAAAGGCCTTTGCCGTCCGCCACCAGACGGCAACAGGTCCGGCTGAATAAGCTACGACAAAGGGTTCTTTGTCGTCTGCTGGCAGACAGAAAAGATGAAATGGTCTTTGCCATCAGCTAGCGGACGGAAAAGGACCTAGACGACACACATGGCAGCTTAGGGCCGTTAAGGGGTTAACGGTGTGCTTTGCCGTCTGCTGGCAGACGACAAAGATGCAAAGTTCTTTGCTGTCTACCAGCAGACGGCAAAGAAACCATATAGGACAGCCCAGTGCCCCCTAGGTTGCACAGGTACCTGCCACGTGGCAGCTTTGTCATCTGCCAGCAGACGACAAAGTGCCTGTATAGCCCCTTTTTCATAAATTCATTCAATTTGACAGAATTTCACAGATATATATATACACACACACACATTTGAAAATAATTTCAACAAGCATACCAACAATAAGTTTCCAACAACATAAGAAACATACAAGTTTCCAACAACATATCCAACATACAATGATTTTCAACAAGTTTCCAACAACATATCCATATATACATACATATCCAAAACAAGTTTCCAACAAGAAGTTTCCAACAACATATCCATATATACATACATATCCAAAAGAAGTTTCCATAAACAAAAAGGAAGCACAAGGAGAAGAGTACACTCCATCAATGCAAGCTTCCTCATCTAAAGCAAATCTGCAAATTGGGAAAGATGAAAGTTAGAACAAGAAGAAGAAGAAGACTAGCTAGAAGAAAAAGAAGAAAAGGAAGAAGAAAAAGAAGAAGAATTTAGCTTCTCTTTCTTTTTCTCCTCTCTGATTCTTTATCTTCTTCTTCTTCTAACTAAGGTAGGTAAAAATGCCATTTTTTAGCTAAGCTAGGTAAAAATGCTAAGTGTGTAGGTCATTTTAGAGCTAAGCTAGGTAAATAGGTCATTTTGGAGCTAACCTAGGTAAATTGGATCATATTGGAGCTAACCTAGGTAAACTTGGTCATTTTGGAGCTAACCTAGGTAAAATGGATCATATTTGGAGCTAACCTAGGTAAAATTGGTCATTTTTTGAGCTAACCTAACTAATTATGCCATTTTTGAGTTAACTAAGCATATTATGCCATTTTTGACATAAGTAAGCTAAGTATAGGTCTTTCTTGAGCTAACCCAGGTAACTAAGCATATTAGAGCTAATTTAGCAATTTAGAGCTAACTTAGCTCATTTTGGAGTTAACTTAGGTAAAATTTATCATTTTGGCACTAATTAGGCTTATTATGTCATTTTCGAGGAAAATAAGCTAAGTATATGACATATATGAGGTTACCAAGATTGTTATGCCATTTCAAACCTAAGTAAGCTAATTATGCCATTTTTTACATAAGTGCTAAGTGTATGTCATTATTGAGCAAACCTAGGTAACTAAGCATATTAGAGATAACTTAGCATATTAGAGCTAAGTTAGGTCATTTCGGAAGAAACAAAGCTAAGTATAGATCATTTTGGAGATCTGACATACCTGACATACTTCACTCCTCCTTCTTCTCCTTCTCCTTCATCATCCTAATGCGCTTAGAGCGGCGAGGCAGTGGGATGTAGTCTTCTACCACAATTGGCATGGTCATGTCACCCAGCTGTGGGATCGCCGGCGCCACCACCATCGCGAGGTCCTTGTCGGGCACCACCACCATCGCGAGGCCATCTTCAGGCAGCACCATCGCTAGGTCATCGTCAGCCAGCACCATCGCTAGGTCATCGTCAGCCACCACCATCTCTTGCCCATCGCCAGCCACCACCATCGCTTGCCCATCGTCAGCCACCACCATCGCTTGCCCATCGCCACCACCACCATCGCGCGGTCATCATCAGACAAAATAGGCTACACCTCCTCATCCCCACTCTGCTCCTCTTCTTCCCCACTCCATTCCGGATCATCCTCGCTGCTGCTTTTGCTGTAGCCAGAGTTGCTACTACTTTTGTTGTAGCCAGAGTCGCTGCTGCTGCTCCCATTGCCTGACCAAATGCAACAAAGTTTGTTTAACAATCAGTGTCAGACAAAGCCAAATGGAGAGGAAGAAGAGGCAGAGTGTACTAGCATCATCGTCGTCCTGGTAGAGCATGCGACACATAGTCGTGTTGAACACCTTCATGGTGAGCGTGGCATTGCTGTCGTACCTGAGGACAAGGAAGTACCCGTGACACAGGTCGTAGGCACGGACAAACTGCTCCTAGCCACGACAGAGGTACATGTGGTCGTACCTGAACACCACCTCCACGTCCCATAGCCTGCGAAGCCCACTGCCGGCCTGTCGCTGCTTCACATTCTTTGGCCGATGGACGTCCAGCATCTTCATAAAAGTGTCAGGTAGTCTCTGCAGCATGGGTCAAGAAGTGATGTAGCGAACAGCAGAGTTATGATAAAGAGATGGGTGAAGGGGAGATCTCTCCTTTTATATACCTGCCTCTTGGAGGAATTCTCGAGTATGATCTTGAAGAACTCGAAACCTTCCAATTCGTACTCCGGTGTGGCAGAGCGTAGCATGCAGTGGCGGCCTCCCCCCATCTCTGATAAGCAGCAGAAGAGACCAATTACTACCCTTTCAACATTATCATACAACCACTACTAGGGAAAACCTTATACATAGCATATTTGCAGTAGCGCTGGAGAAAACAGTGCGCTACTGCTACTTAGTAGTAGCGTGTTTAAATAAACCATGCTACTGCTACTACTTTAGCAGTAGCGCGTTCTAGGAAAACGTGTTGCTGCTATGTTTGTATTAGGCACAGATGGCTAGCCGCACTTAGCAGTAGCGCGTATCATCACCGACGGTCGCAAATGTCAGAGAGGAATCAGCGAGGGAGAGTCTCCACCATATATGAGAGGACGAAGAATCCCGACAGTTGTTGTGGGGGTCACTTCTCCTTCGTTCCCGTGTTCTAGACATTTTGGTGTAATGCACTTGGGAAGGAAAGGAGGAGCGACCATCACCAACGGTCGAATGTATACACCACGTGAGCTGAGAGTTTTCAAGAAAAGACTCGACAGACCGATAGTCAACCCGTGATGAATAATAATGATCTAATTTAGTTTTTGTAGTACATATATTTAATTGTACAAGTTTAATCTTTGTATTATGAACATAGGAAACGTCGTACTCGGATGACGAAAGTCTCGTGGGGCGAGCGACTGGTGCAATGACGATCGAGGTGCGACAGGCCTCACCTGGACAAAGATCGGCGCTTCAGCATTAAGCTCCAGGAGACCTTCGATGTTGAAATGGTACGCAACGACGAAGTGATTTTTTTCGTAATTAAGCACGACTTCAACTATTTTAACGTGTAATTTTCATCTTTTACAATTTGACTAGCTTATCCCATGCCATGCAAGACGCTATGTCTTGGAGAGGATGGGTTTTGAAGACCATGAAAATTTTGAAACAAAGAAAATACACCTAAGGACCCATCATGATATGGATTTTGAAGTAAATCTGTACAATTCTTAGAGCGTAACCCATTTTGGTTGCCAAAATTGGGAAGCACTTTGCAAGATGTATGGTTTTTATGAGGATATAATTGTCACCATGGATCTTGGTGATCCTGACATCGAGCAAGACAATATGGACATTTGGGTCCTTGTTGATACGCTTCCGATTCTACCGCTATGTGAGTTTCTCAAACATAGTTATTAACTAATTTATATTGTTTATTTCAAAATAGTTGACAGCTTATTTCCATTGACAGCTTATTTTCATTCTTCAAACAATGTGCGGAAGATGGTAGACAAAACCCACTACACCGATGGCTCCGAATTAACTTATAAGGAGAAAAATCATCTGATCGCATTTTGTACTGACCTTGAGAATTACAATACCTATTATCATACTCCTCCAAATTATGGTCAATACGTGCCACTAGTGCACGTGTTGAACCACGGTAACTTCGATGGAGATGCCTTGGTAAGATTTTTTACTATTACGACATCCGTGCATCTTTTGCATACTTCTAAAACTAGTACATCATTGCTAACTATGAAGTTATTACTATGTTTTTCAACAGAAAATTCCGATGGATTGTGTGCCTAGTATACCCCTTCCTTGGGGTACGGTACCATATCAAATTAACTAGGGCCTCTTTCCTCTCTTTTTGTTGGCAACCCCTGTCAATGTATGTTTGATTTGGGAGGCTACCAATTCTGGTTTTGATGTATCAGAATGGTCGCCTTGATGTTTTGAACATACAGCCAAGTCATCCTACGAATCACACATGTCCATACTGGATTTCTAAAACCGGTGAACTCATGATAATCAAAGAATGGAAAAAATGTATGGACAGTCGTAAGGAGGTTCTTGGAAGCAACATTATGCGAAAGGAAAGACTTGGAGAGAGGATAATCTCCATTCTCCATAATGGAGAGTCAGGGGCTATCTTGTTTTATGCTGTTTTACCTAAGAGAATATAGTAGGTCCTAAGAGAATGTTGTAGGTCCTATGAGGTACAATATGTTTATGAGAGTTGATGATGAGTAGTAGTTGTGATTATGACTAGTGACCAACTTGCTATGTGATGTCTCATTGATGAAAACGATGATCATGAGGAGGTGTTATATGACAATGATGTATTATGATGATAAGTTGTTAATGATATGATGATGATGATGATATTTATTATATCACTGGGAGAAAGAATCGCGGATTAGTTTGAAGTGGATGTCCATGCACTTGAAACTAGTCCACGGTTCTATCTCCTAGTGATGTAATAACTCATTATGATGTAAAAACAATCTCTAAATTGCTGCGGTATGAAAACTTGTATGAAGGTGTATGAATACAACATGAAATAAAAAAGAAGTAAAATACGGAATAATAGTAGTAGCGCGTGCTGAGAGAAGTGCTACTACTAATTACCAGTAGCGGGAAGAAGGGCCGAGAACCTTGCGGAAGCCCTGCGCAGATGGGGAAATTCGTGGATCTAATGAGTCATTGAGTAGCTCTGCCAACGCGGTTAGTATAAGTCGATCGGCTGCCGCCGGTTGAGTGATAGGCCTACCTAAATGCTCCCAGCCTTTTCTTTGGTCTAAAGGACCGTTGTAGAAAGTGCTACTACTAAGTCGATATAGCAGTAGCGTGGTCTAACCCACGCTACTACTAACCTTTAGCTGTAGCGCCTTACTAGTAGCGCGGTTCCCCGCGCTACTGATAGGCATTAAACCCGCGCCACTTCTAGGGTTTTCCCTAGTAGTGAACATTACAGCAACAGAAGTTTTGAGCAGAAGATAATCAACTACACCAAGTTATCATTTCACATTCCAAAAGCAATGCACTTGTGGACATATGATGGCAACAGCTAGAACCCTTCAAAACTAGGGATTTCTTTAGACATGATACAAAACTGATAATGTAAACCAAATTGATGGTGATACCAATAAGAAAATATTACCACTACCAACGATATTGATGGTGATATTCAAAGATAACACAAGGTTCAAGTGTAACCAATATTTTTTCATTTATTTTCGGTAGAAAAATTATTTGAAATTTGGTGAAATGTAGACAACTACAATTTTGAATGACATGCCATGGACCTTATGTCTTCTACTGTCACACTTCAACCAATATCATAATTCATTTAATAATTTTTTGCCAAGTGACAATTACGTTGCGGAATTCATATCACATAAAAATTGCCGTTTTTGACCATTAAATGTTATTATAATATTTGCATAAAACATGAAAATCAGGAGATTCAACAAACACTCCTGACAAAAACCTATACATAGGATTTTCTCCCTACTTGATAAATTAAATTGATATATATGTTGGCTAGGTATCTCGTAGATGCCCATAATGTGTCTTATATATAGAGGGAGTATGAAAACAGCTCCCCACACAATATTATTTGCTACTTATTTTTACAATACAAATTCTATCAAAGCAGCACAACACCCAACTACAACAGCAAAAGAGAAAAACTAGGGATTTCTTCCTCTTCTTCTTCTTCTTCTTATTTTTTTCATCTTTCTTCTTAACCTAAACTAAACCTAAAGTAAACTAAATGTAAACCAAAACTTAAAAAACAGAAATAAAACATAAACTAAACCTAAACCTAAACCAAGCCTAAATTAAACTAAACCTAAACTAAATCTAAAAAAAGGAAAAAAAATACATGGTCTAGTTTAAGATCCTCTTCTTCTTCTCCTGGGCATGCTCCTTCTCCTAGGCATGTTCCTTCAATGAGATCCTTTAATAAGAGCAGTATGACTGCATGAGACTAGGAGTACTTTAAGATCCTCTTCAAGCACTACTGCTTGAAGAGGATCCTTTAGTTAAAACTACAGCAAATCTACTGAAACTACAGATGATAGTTTAATTAAAACTACAGATGCAAGCAAAACTACTGAAACTAGAAATGATCGTTTAATTAACTGGAATATTTCATTTGGTTTTTATTAAAGGAAAGGTTTCATTTAGGTCCAGCAAGAAAATGATTGAACAACAAGTTGAAGTTACTTGGAGTAACATTTGGTTTTAATTTACTTGGAGTAGTGTCTAGAGCAAGAAGAGATAAGAGGGTACTCCAGTACTACAGCAAGCAATCCACTAGCATTACTCCAACATCACTGCATCATCTTGTCTCATTAGCATTACTCCAACAGCAGCAATCCACTAGCATTACTCCAACAGTACTCAGACAAACACCACATCACAAGAGTACACTGGAAAATACGGAAAGAGCTTAAAATACCAGGAGCTTTTATTCATAGTGTACACCAAAATCCGACTCCTAAAAAGCATAGAAAAGGTACACAATGTGCACTAAAAAAGCCCACTCAAAAGGTTTTTTGGACCTGGCTAAGCCCCCTCCAGGTAGGGCTAGAACGACAGCAAAGAAATGGTCTTCTAAGGTTTGTAAATTCAACTACCTTTACCAACAACTCCAGAACGGAATTGGCAAAGAAG